>NW_026692352.1:4362500-4602500 GCF_021218885.2 Marmota monax | reverse complement strand
CCAAAGTTATAACCACATTTTACTGTAGTTTCTTTATCCGTTAAATAGATATCATAATATAATCTACTTTAGTGATATTTTGTGAGCAAATTAAATGATTTAATTCCTATAAACTTGATAGAATACTGCTGGCATAGAGTAACCTCTCAATAAATATTGAGTATTATTATTATTATAATAACTGTCCCTCTATGAGTGACAGAACCAACAGACTGACATTTTCCTGCCCAGTCAAAGACTAGAGTTTATTCTTTGTAGAGGTAGTACTATCAGATCTCTGGATTCAAGGATGTCAAATGCAATTGAAGGTGAGGGTGAGCACCATACTGAGGGAAAGTTTAAATTCTACATATGAGAACGATGAATATTCCTCCATTCCCAAACTCCCTTTGCTCCTTGATTCCTAGCACACTGACAGTCACTACCTCCCAGACAGGAGATGAGATTATGCATGGAAACTCCAGCTCAAGAAGAAAGACACCAACCATGGAGGTTACCCTCTAAAATGATCTGGCTCTGCCCAATTAATTATTTTATAATGAAACCCACCAGTCAACAAGTTTCCTCCGATTCTCAAGGTAGAAATAGGACTTTCAGTCAGCATTTGAGGACCTGACTTTAATATGACCAGATAGCTAAGATTTATAGGCATTCAAGGAATGCCTCTAACATAGAGACAACAGGATTTAACAGAACATATGGAAGAGGTAAGTGAGGGAAAATTCTATTTTCCCCTTAAGGCAGAGTTGGAAAGTAGGAAAGAAAAGACAAAATTGAGGATATATTCAAGAAGTTCAACAACCAAATAATTAGTTTCAGAAAAGAGGAAATGAAAAGATTCTCCTGAACTGGAGCATATCAGCTTCTGTGCTGATACTTGAGCCAAGACCCCCTACCCCATCTCTTCTAACTCAGACACATAGAAACTTCCCTCCTTACTGGGGCAGCCAAGGACTTAGAACTCCCTCTCCCCATAGCGCCAATCAGTAGGTATCTTCTGAGGGAGGAGTAGGACATAAGCAAGAGAAAGGAGGCTGAGACTGTAGTTTAGTAGCAGAGCGCTTGCCTTGAACATGAGGCCTGGGTTTGATCCTCAGCACCACATAAAAATAAATAAGTAAAATAAAGGTATTGTGTCCAACTACAACTAAAAAATAAATATTTTTTTAAAAAGAGGATATGCAAATCACTAGAATTCGAAATTAAACAGGGAACGTTAATACCAATTTTATAGAAATAAAACGTTATGAATGAATTCTGTGAACATTTGGATGACAATAAAAGATAATTTACATAATATAATTTGGTCAATTTCATTCCACCATGCATTCCTTTTCCTCTCCCTCCTCCTTCCCCACTCCCTCTCTATCCTTTCCTCTACTTCTGCTTCAGTGATCTCCCTTCTATTTTTATGGGATCCCTTCCTTTTTCCCCCTTATTTTGGTCTAGCTTTCACATTTGAAAGAAAACATTGAAACCTTGACTTTATGAATCTGGCTTATTACACTTAGCATGATGAATTTCACCTTTCTCTATGTCTATAAAGTACTAAATTTTTTTACTTTTTTATTTTAAAATATTTATATTTTAGTTGTAGTTGGATACAATACATTTATTTATTTATTTATTTATTTATTTATTTATTTATTTATTTTTATATGGTGCTGAGGATCAATCCCAGGGCCTTACACCTGCTAGGTGAGCACTCTATGGCTGAGCCACAATCCCAGCCCCTAAAGCACTAATTTTTTAAAAAATAACTATAAATAAATAGAAGGAAGACCAGTAGAATAGAAGATGGGCAATGGGAAGAAGGAGAGGAGAGAAAGAGGCAGTACTGGAGATTGAAGTGGAATAAATTATATTCCATGCATGCATGATTATGTCAAAATGAATCCCAATATTATGTATAACTATAATTCACTAATTAAAACACTTAAAACCTTTTTAAAGACAAATAATTTAGATAAAATGGACAGATTGCTAGAAAGACACAGATTACTAAAATTTACTCAAGAAGAAATAGACCTGTAACAAGTAGGGATTGAATTAGTAATTCAAAAAACTACCTACAAAGAAAAGCCCAGGCCCAGTTTTTATTGATGAATTCTACCAAACAGTTAAAGAAGAGTTAATACTAATATTTCACAAATTCTTCTAAAAATTGGAATAGTAGGGAAGTCTTTCCTTCTATTTTATGAAGCCAACATTACTCTGTTACCAAATCTAGACAGAGGCATCACAAGAAAACTACAGATCAATATGTATATGGAGACAACAATTCCCCACAAAATATTCTCAAACCAAGCCAAGTAACTAAAATTTTATACCATGACCCAGTGGAATTTACTTAGAATGTAAGGTCAGTTTAATTTCTGAAAACCAATTTATGTGATATACAATATAAATAGAATAAAAAACAAAAGCCACAGGATCATCTCAAAAGATGGAGAGAAGCATTTGACAAAAATCTAATGATCTTGCATGACAAAATGCTCAGTAAGCTTGGATTAGAAGAGAAAATCCTCAGCATCTACAGAAAACACAGAGTTAACATTATGCTTAATGTTAAAAGACTAGATGTGTTCTTCCTAAGATTAGGAAAAAGCAAGGATATTTGCTCTCAGCAGTTCTATTAAACATTGTGCAATAGCTTCTAGCTGTTTCAATTAGGAAAAATAAATAAAAGGAACCTAAATAGGAAAGGATGAAGAAAAATATCTCTGTAAAGATGAAATGATCTAGTACATTGAAAATTATAAAGAATTCAATAAAAATGATTAAGAATCTAATAAAAATTAGCACTAAGTTCAGCAAGATTGTAGGATTCAAGATCAGTATGCAGAAATCTATTATATATTTACATGCTTGCAATGAGCAATCTGAAAATAAATTTAGAAAACAATTTCATTTATAATGACATCAAAAAGAATAAAATACTTAGGAATAAATCCAACAAAAGATGTGTAAAACATAAACTCTAAAAACTATAAAACACTGTTGAAAGAAATTTCAAAAGGTCTAAGTAAATAGAAAAACATTACATGTTCATGATTCAGCACAATCCCTGTCAGAATTCCAGTTGATTCCTTTGTTAAAATTGACAGGCTGCTTTTAAAATTCATGTGAAATTGTAAAGGACCCAGAATAGCCAAAACATTCTTGAAATGGGAGTCACACTTCTCAATTTTAAAACTTAACTAAGCAATAGCAATCAAGTCAGTGTAGTACTAGCATAAGGATAGACAAATAAATCAATGAAATAGAATTGATAGTTTAGAATACCCAAGGGTCTATCTTTAGTCAGCTGATAGTCAATAAGGCTGTTAAGATCACTCAGTGATAGAAGAATTGTCTTCACAACGAATGATGCTGGGATACCTAGATAAAGTGAAGTTGGATCTTTACCTCACCATCTTCAAAAATTAACTCAAAATGAATCAAACAGCTAAATGGAAGGGCTAACATAAAAAATAGACGGTAAACCTTAATGACCTTGGATTAGGATAAGCATCTTAGATATGGCACCAAAAGCACAAACAATAGAGAAATGAAAAGTTGTGCTGTAATTGTAAAATGAATCAAAATACATTCTGCTGTCATGTATACCTAATTGAGATAAATTAATTAGTAATAAACAATAATTATAATAAATAATAATAAATTAATAATAAATAAAATTTTAAAAAAAGAGCTAGGGGTATGGCTCAGTGGTAAAGCACCCCCGGGTTCAATCCCCAGCCCCAGCCCCTGAATCATGAGGAGTGTATCTCATTCTTCTAGAATTTTGTTTTTGTGTGTATTTTATAATGTGATCCTGTTAATATGGTGGTATATGCATATCATATTTACATGTGTAACTTATAAGTTAATTAAGACATTTATTGAGATGTATGCTCAAAAATTTACTACTGGCAAGATGCATTTAAAATTTTTGTAAAAGATATATTGAGTTTCAAAAAAAGAAGTCCTGTGATTTGGCAGCAGATAAATTGGTATAATATAAAATAAATCTTAAGTTTTTTTAAAAAAGCACAAGCAATACAATAAACAAATTGGACATCTCAAAATTAAAAATTTTTGTGCTTCCACTGACTATTAAAGAGGAAAGACAAGAGAACAGGAAAAAATTGCAGATCTTATATCTGATAAGGGACTTATATAACTCAGAATTTATAAGAATTCATATGACTGAAGAGACAAATAATTCTTTAAAATATGGACAGTGGATCTGATTGAACATTTCTCCAAGCAAGATATTTAAGTGGTAAATTTATACATGAAAAGATGCACAACACCATTATTTGTCAGGGAAATGCAAATCAAAACAATGAGATACCACTTCACACCCACTAGATTTAAAAAGTCTGGATAATAAGTATTGATGGGAATGTAGAGAATCTAGAATCCTAGTATACTGCTTATGATAATGTAAAAGGTACAAATGTAAAGTAAATGGTACTTTGGAAAATTGTTTATCAGTTCCTCAAACTGTAACACATAGACTTACCATATGATCAACTCCTAGGCATATACCCAAGGAAAATGAAAGCATATATCCAAACAAAAACATGTATATGAATGAATCTAGCAGCATTATTCATAATATTCAAAAAATGGAAACAAGCCAGATGTCTACCACCTGGAAAATGGACTTTTAAAACATGAAATATCCATTAGTGGAATATTATTTGGCAATAAAAAAAAAACAAAGTGTTGATACATATGACAGCATGGATGAACTTTAAAAACACATAAATTGAAAAAAATCAGTGCCAAGTGATTATATATTTTATGACTTCATTTATTTGAAATGTCCAAAATAGGCAAATCTATAAAGATAGTGTAATTATTATCAGTGGTTCCTTAAGGTTGAATGTAATGGTGGATAGGGTAATGAAAGTAAAGGTTATGGAGTTTTGTTTTGAGGTGATGAAAATGTTTAAAATTGACTGGAGTGATGGCTGCTTATATTTGTGAATGTATTAGCTATAAAATTGCTTTGTGGGTGAATAATATGGTATATGAATCATATATTATAAAGCTGTTTAGGAGAAAAACAACTTAGGATCCAACACAATAAATTTAAAAAGCCACATCAAGATGTATAATCATGAAATTTTGAAATACTGAGTATAAAGAGACAGTATTAAAGAAAATAAAAAATCACCTATTTGTTGGAATTGGAATGACATCAGGACTATCCACAGTTCCCTGGAAGATAGTAGAGAAATGTCTTCATAATTTTGAATTAAAAATTATTTGTGGGGCTGGGGCTGTGGCTCAGCGGTAGAGTGCTTGCCTGGCACATGTGAGGTGCTGGGTTCAATCCTCAGCACCACATAAAAATAAATAAAATAAAGATTATGTCCAACTACAACTAAAAACAAATATTAAAAAATTATTTGCAATATAAACTTCCATTACTAATCAAACTATCAATCAAGTGAGATAGTGGAGAAAAAAATACCTTCATATATTGAGAATCTCAAAAGTTTACCTATCAGTATTCTTCAGGAAACCTTAGAGGGATATCTTCTATCGAAGAGAGGGCTTAAGAAGGAAAAGGAAGACATGGAGTCCAAGAAGGAGGGAATACAACACAGAAGAGAGATAAAAGGAGGTTTAGGATGTATGTCATATTTACAGAGCAAGCAATCTGTACAGGACAGAGCTTCAGAGGAGACGTTTCTGAGGCCTGGGGGACAAGGAAGAATAAAATATATATTGGCCAAGTCTGGGGGGGAGTTGAGTAATAAAATAGTAATAGGTACATATAAAACTCTGCAAATGAAAATTAAGACACTTATTAATACCAAGGAAAACCAGGAGTTGTATAAGACAGAAAGTAAAATTGTATAAGAAAGGAAGTAAGTTAATTATCCTACACTTGGTTCTGATATGTTAACCCTGAAAATAGTATAGAAATATGTTGATAAATACCAGGAGCATCTCAGGGAGTTGAAAGCAATTGTCTTTAGGAATTTAGGCAACTACTGTTTTTAATTATCAGCCTGTTGTCTTCTTAACTTTCGAAATAAGTATATATATTTGATTAAAAATTATATGTAAGAAGAAAAAGAAGGGCTGAGGGTGTAGTTCAGTGTCAGAGCACTTGGCTAGCATGCTGCAGGCCCTGGTTTCAATCCAGCACCACCAAAAACAAAACAAACAAAAAAAGCAGGGGAGGAAGAAAAAGAAGAGATAGTGCTAAAAGTGGGCTTGTCTTATGGCCAGGCAACATAGGCAAAATCCAATATGTCCTAGACAATGAGTTAAGTTCAAAGAAATCTTACACTGTAAGAAAAGAAGTAAAATGTGGAGGACTATATACTATAAACAGTGGAGATCTCTAACTTTAGGGGTATGCAAAGTGGGGGCAGAAAGCAAGCTGCTGGAATAGAGAGAGAACATAAGTGACAAGTAAGAAAGTTTATTGTAGAGTATAAGAAGTAGAATTTCTCAAAGCATTAGTGCTCAGAAGCTTCAGAGAAGCCTCTAGATTGGGATACTCTTAACTGGATTTTGGCAGTTATGAAGTTGTTCTTTTTTGTTGTTGTTGTTGTTCCAGGGATTGAACCCAGGGCACTTAACCACTGAGCTACATCCTCAGCCCTTTTAATACTTTATTAAGAAACAGGGTTTCACTGAGTTACTTAGGGCCTTGCTAAGGCTGAGGCTGGTTTTGAACTTGTGATCCTCGTGCCTCAGCCTCCCAAGACGCTGGGATTACAGGTGTATGCCACCTCACCCAGCAGGAAGTTGTTCTTTTTGAGAGAGAGATTGCAATTTATTAATGGTCCACAACTTGGGGATGATTGTCCACATCCCTAACCCACATGACTTTTGAGAATGTTTGGAGGCATTTGGGGAGGAATACTTCTGGTATCTAGTGAGTAGAGGCCAGGGACCCAAAATGCACAGGACAGCCCAATGACAATTATCTGACCCAGTATGTCAGTAGTAAGGTTGAGAAACCCTGCTGTAGATTAGGGAAAGGTAAGAAAGGGAGAATTTGCTGCAACTGCTCATTCAAAGTAATGTAAAAGCATCATCTCATTTGAAGGTAGTGATTATGTACTATTTTCTTGAGAAATTAAAAAGTAAAGCAGCTAGCTTGAAAGGGAAGAAAGTAGAAAGAAATAGCAAAATGCATAGCTCAATGCCTGCACATAGTATTTTTTTAACTTTTTAGTTGTAGATGGACACAATATCTTTATTTTGTTTTTATTTATTTTTATGTGGTGCTAAGGATCAAACCCAGTGCCTCACACATGGGAGGCAAGCACTCTACTTCTGAGCCACAACCCCAGGCCCGAGGCACATAGTATTTAATAAATATTATTGCTTTTATTATTAACAATAGGTGTTAATTAAGAAGTCATTAAGTTCATTAACAGATGTTCATTAAGTGCTAGTTAGTATAAGAGAAAAACAAAATACAAATAGCATATACTTTGCCTTTAAGGAGCTTACATTTTGAGGGAAAATATGAGATTTATACAAGGACCTGAAGGAAAAGATAGAAAGTAAAAATTCTCTAAAACAGTACCAGAATGGTATGAATTTTAAAAAACAGAAATTATTCCTTAAAATTTTTGAATTTATAGTTATTTATGTGCTTATCTTCCTATTAGTTTACCAACTTCTTGCAAGTAGAAAATTTTACTCATTTTTATATCCCCATAAAACTAATCATGCCATAATGAATCCTAAATGCACATAATTACTTAATGGAAGAAGGTATAAACACTTAACTTATTAAATTATAGTTACCTTTTTTTTTTCCTACTAGACCAAAAACTCCACAAGAGTACAGATTGTGTTAGCTTACCCCTCCCTATATCATCCAAGACCTAACACATAATAGATGACCAAGAAATGCTGAGTGAGATCACAATCAATGTCATTAGTGGATTTTGGATACTAGTTGTCATCCCGGGGGTGGGTGGGGGGAATATAATTGGAAAATATTTTCTAATAGTCTTCTGTTTCATGTGAGTTTAACCTATCTTTTCCATGTTTAGAACTTTCAAATCTTACTAATGAAAGAACAGCTGAAACTTGTGTTAAAGTCCTTCTGCTTTGTTTTTCTTTTCTCTGCAGTGCTGAATTATCCCGAGGTCATTTCTGGAATGGGTTAGGCTCCCCTCCAGATTCCCCTTCCCCTGGGAGTGATGTGTACTGCAGCAGTGAGCTAAACGACCCGCAGTATGACCAGAGTCTCCTGGAGAACTTATTTTACACAGCACCTGTAAGTCATTGAACCCAAAGCTTTAGGAATAGAAGAAAACAAGTATTTTTAGTAGCTGCAGACATGATACCATGTGCCAAACAGAAAGCCTTACCTTTTAAATCATATGTTACCTTATTTAATCATAATGACAATATGAAGAGAAAAATAGTATCTTCATTTTATAGATCAGGAGACAGGCCTAATAAGATTGAGTATTTGGGGCTGGGGCTGGGGCTGGGGCTCAGGCTCAGCGGTAGGGCACTTGCCTGACATGTGTGAGGCACCACGTAAAATAAATAAAGGACTATCAACAACTAAAAAAAAAAAAAAATTAAAGTTTAAAAAAAAAAAAGATTGAATATTTTGACAAGAACACATAATAAATATTAGAACCAAAATTTAGATTTCAAATTAGCCTGAATCCAAAGCCTGTGGTCTTAATAATATATTATATGACTTCCTTAGAGCACTTCTGAGGAAGAACTAAACATAGGTATACTCTCAGATCACCCTTGACCTGGTATCTATTTAAAATATTCTAGAAATACTTCTACTCACAGGTATTGAAAAATACCTCTTTTTGCCCATAAGACAGGTCACTCTCTTTTCAGGCAGATTTGTTTTTTCATAGCTCTTTCTTACATCTAGCATATTGTATATTCTATTCACTGATGTAGCATCTTCAGGAGTCTATACATAGTAAGTCTAGTCCTGTTCCACAAGTAATCATGTGTCAAGATTATTGTCATAGTCTTTATATTAGTAAATTTTTGTTACTACAACAAAATACCTGAATTAGGCTAAATTTATAAAGAAAAGGGTTTTTTTAATTTATAGTTTTAGAGACTAAAAGTAGACACAGCACAGTGTAGGTTCTGGTGAGGGCCCTTCTTGGCTACATCATCTCATAGCAGATGGCAGTGAAGGGAGCATATATGAGAAGAAAAGATCACATTACCAAACAGAAAATCAAGAGACGGGTATCCCACAATATCTTCTGCAGGCTTGCCCCTAATCTAAGGACCTCTCATGAGGCCTCACGTAAAAGTTTCTACCTCCCAACAATTCTACCTCCATTTTCCATACTGAAAGTACAAGCTTCCAATACATGAACCTTAAGGCACACACTCAAACCACATCCAAACATAGGAAGCCTGACTTTCCTTTTTTCAAGATCAGAAAAAGATAACTGAAATACAAGGTAAGGGGTACTAACTCAGTTGTAAGACACTGAGGGCTCCCAGGATTCAAAAGAGGTAGGAAGAACTTTTACATGCGATTGTCAGGCCTAAAGGGTTTTAATTGAGACTTGAAAGAATGGCCTAAGTAGAAAACACATACTTGGGCTGGGGATATGGCTTAAGCGGTAGCGCACTCGCCTGGCATGCACAGGGCGCTGGGTTCAATCCTCAGCACCACATAAAAATAAAATAAAGATGTTGTATCCACCGAGAACTAAAAAATAAATATTAAAAAAAAAAGAAAAGAAAACACATACTTATTTACTTCAGAGGATCCAACTTAACTAGATGAGAATTCGTATAGAGGGGTTGAGGAACATAAATCCGTAGTAGAATATCTGCCTAGCATACATGAGGCCCTGAGTTTGATCCCCAACACCCTGGGGGAAAAAATAAAGGAGAAAGAGAGAAAGAAAGGAATATGTGTAGAAAAAAAGTTGATAAGGCAGGTTAGCACACTGTAGCCAATGTGAAAGCCTTTGAATGTCAGGCAAGGAAGAAATGACATGGCCAAATAGGGTTTTAGGAATCTTAATGTAGCAACCATGGAGGGAGCACACTGAGGGAGAAATGAACAGAAGCAGACAGGAAGCCATTGAGGTGTGAGAGAGAGCCAGAATGAGAGTGGCAGTGGCAGCAGTGGAAATGGGAAGGAGGAGATGCAGTTGAAAGGCATTATGAATTGTTAAGATTTCATGACCTCCTCGGTTACCAATCATTATTGATGCTATGTTACCTATGAGCCAAAGAGGAAAAGAGTTATTTTTTACACATTTATTATTTATTACCCATTTTCTGTGTCAGGTCTTTACATATTATCTATCATTTATTGAGAACTATACCAAATATTTTAAATCTATTGTTTAATTAATTCTTTTATTAGCTCCGTGAGATGGTATTCTCTTTATTTTACATATCATAAGCTTTGAGAGGTTAAGTACTAGTCATTAAGAATTCTTATCCTAGTCTGTCTGGCACAAAGCTAGACCACACTTTTTTTTTTTTCTGCTAGACCATACTGTCTCATAAGTCTTGAGCAGTATGAGACTTACCTCCCTAACCTCATCTTTACTTACCTCCCTAACCTCATCTCCCACTTTCCCTTTACCAATTGGAGACTCTAGCTAGAATCTCATCCCATTCTTCAAACTTTCTAGCTCTTCTTGTGTCTCCATATTTTTTGTTGGTATTAAACCTTCTACTGTGAATGCTGAAATAGCCTTACCCATCTGGTAAACTTCATTCTTTAAGAATCAACTCATCACCTCTTTGCAGAAACCTTCCAGACTCCCCTGAACAAAATTTGTTGCCTGAATGCCCACAATATCTTACATATACTTCTGGTATAATTCTTTTTTGTTTGTTTGTTTGTTGTTTGTTGGTTTTGGTTTTGGGGTACCGGGGATTGAACTCGGGGGCACTCGACCACTGAGCCACATCCTTAGCCCTATTTTGTATCTTTTATTTATAAATAGGATCTCACTGAGTTGCTTAGTGCCTTGCTTTTGCTGAGGCTAGCTTTAAACTCATGATCAGCCTCCCAAGCTGCTGGGATTACAGGATGTGCCACAGTGCCCAGCTGATATAGCTTTTACCACATTGTTTGATATGGTGCCTCATAAACAGGGACACATCTTTATTATCTTTGTATTGCCAGTACAGCAAAGGCCTAACAGATAATGAGTACTCACTTAGTGAATACTTAGTGAAATAAATGAATGTATGAATGGTGCTAAGTAATTCCCTATGCTATTTTAACAAAATAATTTTAGAAAATGTTGGTGGAGGGGCTGAGGTTGTGGCTCAGTGGTAGAGTGCTTGCCTCACATGTGTGAGGCACTGGGTTCAATTCTCAGCACCACATGTAAATAAATGAATAAAATAAAGATCCATCAACACTAAAAAATATTTAAAAAAAGAGAAGAAAATGTTGGTGAACTGGAAGAAAGAGAAAACCAGTTGACCATGAGGCAATGGGAAGACCCAGAAGTTAGAATACTCATGTCCTTCCCCAGAGTCAGTGTTTGATATACTTATATCAAATAACATAGAAATTCAACATTATTATCTTGTGTCTTGGGTTCCTGAAAGTTTTAGTTTTTGAACAGTCTAGTGTATATTTACTCTAATTTCTTTCAGCCTGTAAACCTATCTAGATTTTGATTTCCCTGTCAAAGACCATCTTTAAAAACCTTCCACTTAGCAGGCAGGGATGTAGCTCAGTGGCAGCGCCATTGCTGCCCATATACAAGGCCCTGTGTTTAATCCCCAGGACTATAAGTTAATTAATTAATTGATTAAAAATTAAATAGATAAAAGTTGCCACTTAAGTTGTATTTCTTTCTAGAAGAATATTCTTAGCATGCTTATTTGAATTAATCTGTTCCCTTATAGGTCAATATATGATACACCCTGAGAAGCTGAAAAATGGAAATTGAAGATGATAGGCTTAAAATGGCTTTGATTTGCTCTCCTAAATTTGTATTAACAAGCTTTATGCTTTAAAATTTGAAGCCAAATAACCATTATGTCATTCTATTTTCCATTTTGTGATAAAGAAGTTAATCGATCCGTTGCAGTAGAATCCTTTCTCACAATAAAAATCACAGGGGATTTAGCTCCTCTTAAAGAAATTTGTGAAATATAGTAAATATATTAATCTTAGCAAGATTAGAAGAAGAATGAATCATTTGTAGTATGGATGGTTAAAAATAAATAAATAAATAAATAAATAAATAAATAAAAGGGAGTCTTTGCATCCAGTTAGGTGACATTGTACCAGTTATTTGGTATCAAAGTATGGCAAAAATACAGACTTTGAAACCCAGGGAGATCAAAATTTGGCTTTGCTGCTTATAGCTATAGATCATAAACAAATTGCCTAACTTTTCTCAATTGTAGAAATTGGAATAAGGGTACCTCATAAGAATGTGGTGAATATTAGAAATATACATTCAGCATTTAGCATAAAACCAAATGCATAGTGGCCAGTCAATAGATAGTGGTCAATGTTATTAAGAATTTAAAAGAAGAATTGACTTTGATTTATTTACTTTGAGCTAAACTGTAGCTTAGTTTTGTATAAGTAGGAGAAATAAGAGATTATGTCTCTACTCTCAATGTCAGTAACATAATTATGTATTTCAAGGAAGCACGCACTTACTTTTAGAGAAATGTTTTGTTACTGCTGTTCTTACAACAATCATTTTTTAGTGTCTCTCTCTGATTTTCTTCCCATAGAAATCCGATACTAGTATCAGTGATTTCCCCAGTGAAGATGATGATGTTGTCCCTTCTAAAAATATGAACCAGTCAAAAGCTCTTGGCAGATCTTCTAAAGTCCTGGAGTTAAGTGATCAGAAGCTAAAGAAGAAGGCACCAGGCAAGAAAAATAGGTGAGCTTCTCTGTGGATGTTTGATTACAGGCAAAAGCAAAGGAAGATTATTTCCATAAGATCTCCTCAAGTGATGACCTGTGTTTACCCAGCACTATCAGAATGACTGTTACAGTAACTCAGTAAACATTGTGTTCCTTAAAATTTTAATAATATGAAAAGATAGGTACAATTAAAATGGTTAAGGGAGAAAACAATACTGTATTGTATATGTACTGTGGTCACACCTATGTAGAAAAATAAGGAAAGCAAATGAGAAGGAATACACAAAAGTGACAAAAGTAGTTATATTAGGATAGTGGATAGCTAGAATAAATTTTCTGTCCTTTCTGGAAAAGAAGAGAAACTTAATTCTATAACATCATTTTTTACACTTTTGTGGAGATCAACTATTAAAAGAATTTTTTACATTTTTTGAGATTTCTTTCGTTGTAGATTAGAACCAAAATTCCGATAAAGCCATTTCCACTTATGAATTAATTTACTTATTGCCCTACCTGTTGCCTGTGAAAGCTAGTTTGTTTTCATGTTGGGTCTCTTTAACTGTCTGCATGCCCGTCTATATGATTTCCTTGTAGAAATTTGGTTGAACAACAGATGCTCTCTGAAACTCCAGAAGATACCCAAGTGACGACCTTAAGTGTGGATAGACTGGCCCTTCTGGGAAGAATACATTCAGTCAGAATGTTCATCGAAACAATGGGAGTTCCTCCAGATAGTCCCCAGGTGACCCCTGGCAAAAAAAGCCTTACTGGGAGACCACCTAAGCTAACAATAGCTAAAAAACGGTATGTCTCTAACATGAGAAGATAAGTTTGATATTTTTGGAAAATATGACTGATAACTGTATAACACTTTATGATTTGTAATGTGTTTTCATCTCCACCAGTTAATCAATGTAAATGTATTGAATCCCCACTAGGTCCCAAGAACTATGCTAGGTAAGTTGGGAATAAAGAAAATTAAGAAGCAATCTCTGTTCTTATAGATCTTACAGTTAGCAAAAAAGGGCAACATTTATGTATAAAATGGCATATTACTCAGCCATAGAAAAGAATGGCTTTATGACTTTTGCCAGTTAATGGTGGATCTGGAGATTATTATGATAAATGAAATAAACCAATCCCCAAAAACCAAAGGCCAAATATTCTCTATCTTATGCAGATGCTAACATACAATAAGAAAGGGAGGGGAGAATAGAAGTTCATTGGATTAGATAAAGGGGAATGAAGGGAAAGGGGGAATGGGAATAGGAAAGACAGTAGAATGAATTGGTCATAACTCCCAATGTTCACATATGAATACATGACCAGTAAAACTCCACATGATGTACAACCGCAAGACTAGAATCCTAATTAGAGTAAGTTATACTTCATGTTTGTGTAATATGTATAAGTTATACTTTTCATGTATATATCCTACTGTCATGTATATCTAAAAAAGAACAAATAAAAAAATCACTGTGTATAATAGGGCCTTAGAAATCAGAGTAGATGTTTCATATTGAAAGTGCTGTGGAAGCAAGCCTTTCATTCCACATGACCAGACTAATGAAAGATTTGAAGAAAAGAGGTACAGCTTCTGGTGATCAGAAGTCCTGAAAATAGGCTTTCCAAGATGTGTAGATTCATAAATAGAAAATAGATTTCTTATTTGGTTTTTTTTAATCACCTTTTTTCTTTTTTTAGCACTTTCTTTGTGGAATATCACTTTCCTGTGGGTTTTTCCAAAAGTGGATTGGAAAAGACGGCTTTGATCACTGAAGTTGTTCGACTTGCCTCCAGTAAAATTACAGATGGAAGTAAGAGATAGACTGGTTTTCAGCTCCTTAAATATTTTGACTCTGAAAGAATTTTTGAACCCCTAATTACTTACCTGACTTTTGTAGTGCTATAGAATTTTAACACTAAAAAGAATTTTGAAGTGAATCTTCTTTAACTCATTTATTTTGTAAGTGAAGAAACTGGCTCAGTGGTACACTGACTCATAATTTAACGTAGCAGGTCAGTAACATGGCTGAGACTAAAACTCAAAACATCTGATGCTTAGTTCATATTTTTCAACTGTTGACATTTTTCTTTCCTCATTTAAAACAGTTTTATAAAGATACAACTCACAAACCATACACTCATTTGACATGTATAATTTAATATATTGCAGAATTGTTTTTAATATTCACATAATCCAATTTTTCTATTTTTTTCTTGGTTGCTTGTACTTCTGTTGTTATCTTCTTTTTTATTTTGCTTTAAATATGTCTAGTATAGAAAAATAAAAGGATATTATAATAAACATGTTCCTGCAATCCAAAATTAAAACTTTTTTTTTAATATTTTTTAGTTGTCAATGGACCTTTATTTTATTTATTTGTATGCAGTGCTAAGAATCGAACCAAGTGCTTCACACATGCTAGGCAGGTGCTCTACCACAGAGCTTCCACCCTAGCCCACAAATCATTTATTTTAACATAGTTTGAGAATATCTTTGCCTTTGCTCTTCAGTTTAATCCACGAACAGTTTGTTAGTGTTAAATTTCTTCTCTGGGAGATGGTTTGAGAAACAAAAAATGTGGTTCTGTCCTCCACATTCAAGTAACTTTCCTATAATAACTTTAGATTTTTTTAAATTTTATTTTGCTTTATTTGCTTTTTGAGCTAGATAATCCATTCATGTAATTTTTAGGTTCCATTTCTATAGGCAAACAACATTGTTGCTTTTATACGCTTCCTGGGCTATTTTTTGCATATATCAGCAAATGTGTTGATTCCTTTCTATCCCTACCCCCATTTTATGTAAGTGATAATGATAGAGTACCATGTGCACCATTCTGCAGCTTGCCTTTGACATTATAGCTTAGGGATTTTTGCATATTGGAACATAAAGAGCTTCATCATTCCTTTAATGACTACATACTATCCCATTTTGCTGCTATGCGATAATTGAAACAGCCCTAAATATGATCAGTATTTAAGTTATTTGAACAGTATTTAAGTTATTTCAACCTTTTTCTGTTAAAAATAATATTTTAATAATATTTTATGTGCATAATTTCTCACTTGGCATAAGTATATCTAATATGAATATTTAAAATAAACACTTATTTAGCCTTAAAGTAATATAATATACTCTTTTACTAAGCCACATTATTTCACCCTCCCCATCACCTTAAGGAGAATTAGGGCATTTCAAATTTGTCTTCTGCTTGCTTTCTGGCTGTATCCTTTTATTAACAGCAGTAGAAGCTGTCCTGGGGGTTTGTTCAGAGCACGCAAGCCTGTATAAATAATTCTGTTGACTAAAAGTATGCATGTTTATTGTGGCTAAACTATTTTTGTTGTTGTTGTTATTTATTTATTTACTTACTTATTTATTGTGATGCTGGAGATTGAACCCAGGGCCTTGTGCATGCAAGGCAAGTAGTCTAACAACTCAAATGTTTTTTATCAAACCTCCATATGCAAAGAAAAATGTTGAAACCTTTTCTCAGGGCTTTTCCTTCTACTTCATTCCACTTAAATAACATTTTATGAATTTCTTAAATTTTCTCTGAACCTTGATTTCCCCATCTGTAAAATTGAAATATATCAGTTCTCATTTTGCTTCTATAGTGTTCATTGAAATTCATGCCAGTTGAAATTGAGTTCTCAGTTGCCATAGAACCATGCAAAAGCAAGGACACCACTCTGGTTTGCACAAATTTCAGCTAACATAGTGTCTACAAAGCCAAGACTGCCTATAATCACACAAGGAATTAGTGGACAATCAAGGAAGATAATGAATGTAAAAGCATTAAGCTCTAAAATAGTAGAGTTTATATAATAAATTCTATATAGTAACTAATATTTATTGAACACTAATTCTACTCAGTTGTGTTATATACATTAACCACTTAGTCATTACAGTAACAACCCCCACCCACACACACACATAGCTGGTATGGTCGAATAGAACCTAGAACTGTTTTGATTCTAAGTCATTTTCTCTTAATCTAATTAGCCTCTCATGCATTATTTTAATTTCTGACCACAGTGGTTGAATTCTCCCTGTGTCCTTCTGAGAACGATCATTTGGGAAAAAATGCAATAAGCATTGACCCAGGATTTGGAAGACTGGGTTCTACTTCTGATTATACCACACTAATTATGTGACCTTTGGCAAAATCACTTTGTCATCTTTCAATAATATACAATGGACTGTAGATATTTTCAGGATCTCTTCCAACTCTTAAAAAAAAATCTTGTCTGAGACATTATTAGCAATTTATGTATTTGAATTTCTTCTTCCACTATCACCTTAACTTACTTTGTGGTAAAATAATAATAATAACAACAACAACCTTAAGTGACTGTATTGATATAGGTTATATTAGCCGTAATTTGAGGTTCTACTTCCTGTTTGCAGGTGGAAACAAACTATATGAGAAATACAGTAATACTATAAAAATATGCCTTGGTAGTAAGAAGAAATCTTAGAAGCACCAAGTTGAGATAGAGTTCTGATTATACATTAAAGATTTTTCATTTATTACCTCAGTTGATCTTTCCAGCACACAAATGAAGTATAGGTGTTCTCTTTGTTCCCTTCCCCCTGGTAGAGCACTAAGAGAAATTAATCTCCTAATGGATGTGGGCTTCATGGGCCCAGAACTTTTGTTCATACTTTCTGTGTGTGGATCCAGATAGCAAGACCCAGATCCTGCCCAAGAATATGAAGAGAAGTACACACACAAGGCTAAATGCAAGGGTTCCTGCTGGCCAGGCTAGATCCAGCTGCTGCTAGGAAACACTGCCTTTAAAAAGTTGCTATCTATGGTTATGTGTTCAATTTTAACCACCTGAAAAGTGAAATAAAATAGATACCCTCCCCTCCCTAAAAAAAAGAGAGAGAACAAAGATGGCCAGAGATGGATAGAAAGATCAGTATGTCAAAATGAGCAACTTGAATGAATGTCATTGGTAGCAAATTCTCTATAACTGGGCTATTTGTGAGGGTATCCATTTTAAGGACCTTATACATAAATGAACAGGAAGATCATTTTACAGGTGATAAATTGTTGCTGAGTTGGTAACTAGTAAGTAATAGAAGTGAAACTTAAACACTGTCCTTTGATTCTAGTTTTAAATTCTGATTTTTTTTTTTTTACCAGTTAATGCCCCATAGCAACAAATACAAACTAAAATACCACCAACACTTCATCCCATTTACACTTGTTAGCAGAAAACCCTTCCTTTCCATTTAAGAGATGGACTCTACTCCTCCTAACATGACTAAGTAACATCAGTACCTAATACCTTGTCTGAGTGACAGTGGGAGTGTCCTATCAGCCAGCAGATTAACTCATTTTTATTATTATCATTTTATATTCAGTTCTTCTGTTTTATTTATCTCTCATTGTTTCACTTTAAGCTAGCTCCCCTTTTTTATTATACTACCCACCAACTTGTCTTTTAAAAACCGTCATATTACCCTAAATATAGTGAAGTATACGGATATCTCCTTATACATTCTGTGCTCATGTACTTGGCATTCATTTCTCATAATAAAACAGAACAACAGCATGCTTCTCTGCTGTTTCTATACAAAGGGTTTTCTCTTTGTCTCTGCTCTTTCAATTCCAAAACCCTAATACATTGTGTGAAATCATACTGACTAGATTCCTGCAAGAGATTTAATTAGATTTGAAAGGGAGGTGGGCGATGTCAAGGCATGGATTAATCATGGCTCCGGCTGAATGGTGTGCCTCTGTGTGTTTCTCCTTACAGTGGTGAAATTCCAGCAGCGATTTGTATTTCCAATACAGTTTGGTGGCCCCATGATAGAACACTGGTGGAATTCTAACCTCACTTTCCAAATTTATGCAAAGAAAATGCCACAGAAAAAGGTATTATGAGTGATCTTGACCTTTGCCTCACTATTCACACCAGAGAATAAGAGTATACTTAAAATTATTTTCCAATTTAAGCTAGGAATTTCTCTAAGCACAAGGTACACTAATGCTTTTTAATATCATAATAATTATTTATTGTTATTATTACTACTCTCTGCTGTTTGTTATAGACCAGATATTATGGTTATAGGCTCCATACAAACTATCAAATTTAATCATCACAATAACTCTGTGCATTAGATGTATTATTACCTTCATTTTGTGGATTAAAAAAAACTGAGATTTGGTTAAGTGACATGTCTATGATCACCCTCATAAAAGACAGCCAAGACCCAAGTATTTTGTCTTTAGATTCTAAATTCTTAACATTTTTACTGTGTTCCCTTATTGTAGGGAAGTGACTGTATTGATATAGGTTATTTAGCCTTAATTTGAAGTTCTACTTCCTGTTTGCAGGTAGAATACCTAAGGTATCTTGCTCATGTCCATAATAATATAATTGTGGGTAAATGTTGACTAACTAATTCCAAGTTTATAAATCTACTACAGCCAACATAAATCAATAAACTATGATGTGAGCCATGTTTACTTCTTTTAGTGAAAGGGTAGCCTGTAATCTTTTGACCTCATCTTGTATATGGATAGCATGAAGAAAGCAACTTATTTTCTTTGGTTTGTTTTTTTCAGGGGATATAAATAATACAAATTCTTTGTAAAAGATAGCAAAACAAGAAGGGGGGTGGAAATGCATGCTTCTGCAACCTTAAAACAATCTCTATTAATGTTTTGATATATTTACATTGAATCATTTTCCTCTAATTAATGCCTTTTTTCTAATTTTAAGAGAATTATACATGTTTTTAAAAAGCAAAATTGCCTGTAGTTCCATCACCATGAAATAACTATTAACATTTATGTGTATCTTGTTTTTTCAAATAAATAGTGTTATCATTTGCAGTTTTTATCCTGCCTTTTTTCTCATTTAACCTTGTTTGTTTCATTTTTCTTCAAAAGAATGTACTTAATGTTTTCCACATAATTATAAATACTTTCAAAGACTTTATATCTATCTATCTCTCTATATATACACATGATTTAATATCCTACTTCTATCAAATATTGTAGCAATGTTGTTCATATTATTATAAACTTTTAGTGAATGTCATTTTCATGTCTGCATATCATACCATTATATGGATATGCTATAATTAGCTTAGTAATTCTTGATTGTTGAGTATCTTAAATTATTTCTAATTTTTAACCTATATTTCAATGCATAAGTTGTTTACGTATCTTTATTGTTTCTTTAGTATAAATTCCCAGAAATGGAATTACTGAGCCAAAGAATATGAATTTTCAAAGCTTTTCCTTATTAACTACCAAATTTGCTGTCTAAAAGTATGTTGCCAGTTTATATTCTCAGTTTTATTCATATGGAAGCTTTTTGTTTCTCCATAGCTTTGATAATTACTAAGTTTTATAATTTTCTTAGCTTTAATGGCAAAAGCTGTATCATCTAAATTTTGTTTTATATTTTTAATAGCAAAGTTGGACATTTGAGTAAAGAATTTTGTTTTAATTTTTAGACCTTTATTTTATTTATTTATTTTTATGTGGTGCTGAGGATCGAACTCAGGCCCTCGCACATGCTAGGTAAGTGCTCTACTGCTGAGCCACAACCCCAGCCCTGAGTAAAGAATTCTTAAAATCAAGGCTGAGGATACAGCTCAGTTGGTAGAGTGCTTGCCTTGCATGCATAAGGCCTTAGGTTCAACAATCCCTAGCACCACCAAAAAATAAAAAAGAACTCTTAAAATCAGAAAAAGATAACCTTCCAATCTCTTTATAGCATATGAAATCCTCTACAATCTTCCAGAGGAAGGAAGAAATATGGAAACCCAGAAGGGGGACCAAAATATGACAGATTATGGGATCCCACATAGAGTTGCCTCAGTCGAGGAATAAATCTTTGTACTTCATAAAACATGGGTTCTTTTATAAGTCATCATAGGTTGACCCACCAGTTAAAATCCCCTGTGGCTCCTCTTTAACCTAAGCTTTTTCTTTCCTACTTTCCTCAGCCAGAAGTCATTGGATCTGCAGCTCTTCCTTTGCGAGCTGTCATTCAGTCAGAGTTGCTTTCTTTCAGTGACCACCTTCCAGTGCAACAGGAAAATGGTCAAACTCCAATTGGCCCCCTAAAGGTACATTAATATACAATCAGAAGGTCAGAGAAGTATTTTCTGAGCATGTTTTATTGGCTAGCACTGAGAATATAGTAGTGAACAAGGAAACATGATCCCTACCTATTATGGGGTTTCTATTGAGATAGGGCAACAGAAGTCCTATGAAGGAAATGAATGATATTTGTTATGATAGTGAATGCCTGGGATGAAGTAGTACCTGATAGTCAGGCAAGCTGTCTCTAAGGCGGTGACATATAAGGTGAAATTTGAAGAATGAGAGGAGAAAGTAAAAGCACAGGAAAAATCATTCCTGAAAAAGGGAATAACACATGCAGAAGGTCCTAAAGTGGAATTGGTCTTTGTGTCATCAAAGGACAGAATGTTACTACAGGATAGTAGGCAAGAGAAAAGTGTAGAAAGTAGGGTTGGATAGGCAGGTAGGAGCCATATCATTCAGAATTTTGTAGGTCAAGGTAAAGGGTTTATATATTAGCCCAAGAGCCAAGGAAGGGACATTTAAGCACTGAAATGCCATCATCTGATTTACATTTTTAAAATATTTGTGTGGATAGTAGACCGTAAGAAAGAAGGGAAATGAAGAGGCTGTTGCATTAGTCCCAAAAAGAAATGATTGGTGGTGACTTAGACTAGAGTTGTGGCTGTCAACAAGGAGAGAAGTAACAGTGGCCCTGATGGAGTAAATTCTGATGTAAATTGGAGTAAATATAATTGAGAAAGGGTCCTTTCCTTGTGTTCAGAAGCATCAAGATTTTTTAAGTGGCAGAATTTGAATATATGGCCTCAGTACAGCTTTGCTTGGTGTCTTGGTAAGTTTTAAAAATCTTCACAGTCCTGCCTAAAACATTCTCATGGCTCCAAGTGACCCAGAGAATAAAGTATAAGGCTCACAATGTGACACCGGCCTACTACTTCATCCTCTGCCAGTAGCCATGTCAAACTATGTAAAGAATCACTTAAGGTACTGTGAAGATTCGTGCCTCCATTTTTTTTTTTTTTTCACACTGCTTCCTCTTCTTGAAAGCCTTTCTTTTTCCTGGTCTTCCTTATATATACCACTTAATCTTTTAAAGACTTATATTATTATTATTGCAAGGAAATGATACCACCTTATGTTTCTGCTAACCAAATTTTATGTTTTGCCTGCCTGGTTCATTCTGCCTGGTGCAAGGTTTAAAATCTGAAAAGGGCTGTGCAATGGCACATATCTGTTATCCCAGCAACTCAGGAAGCTGAGGCAGAGGGATATCACAAGTTCAAGGCTGGCTTGGGAAACTAAAACTGAGGATGTAGCTCAGTTGTAAAATGCCCCTGGATCAGTCCCCAGTACTGCAAATAATAAATGAATCAATAAAATCTAAAAAGGATAATGAAAAGGATTGATGGACTAGAAATTGTTTTCTGTCCTGACTTTGTTGATAGAAATCCATGCTAGATTGATTGCTGCTATATTTGATAGAGCAAAATAACTGTGTGTAACACCTATGGGTTTCAAATAAAAGCAACAGTAAGAACACTTTATCCCTAATAATTAATTATTCTTATAGTTAGCAAGTGACCACTTCTGTTCTTCAAATTCGTTACTTATCCTGCATCCTTTTTCTTTTTTACTTTTTAGCATTTTTAACTGTTTCACTTTGAAATAACTTCAGACTTAGAGAACTGTTTCAGAAGTAGTACAAAGAGCTTGCATGCCCTTTGCCCAGACTCACCAGTTCTTAATGTGATATTAGTCTTATAATTCTCTTTTTCTGTCTCTCTCTCTCCTTTTGTTTCCTCTTTAGATACACACACACACCCTTATTCCAAATTATTAACATAAGTTCCAGGCATCATATCTATTTCCCCTTAGATTCTTTAGCATGCATTACATGTATTTCCTAAGAACAAAGACATCATCATGCATAATACTCAAAGAGTTATATTGATAATACGTTGTATCTGTAGTCTATACTTTCACAGTTGTGCCTATATTTTCTTTTACAGAATATTTTTTCTAGTCTAGGATTATCATTTGCATTTAATTGTCATTTTTTCTCTGATCTCCTTTAGTTTGAAATAGTTCCACAGTCATTCTTTATATTTTAGTACATAAGCCAGTTATTTTATAGAATACCCCTCTAGTGGGGTTTACCCAAGTCACATACTATTATGTGATTTTTTTTTTCCTCAGTGCGGGGGACTGAACCTCAAGGCCTTGCACATGCTAGGCAAAGTGCATTCCACAGAGCTACATCTGCAGCTCTTTCTGAGCATCTGTTAATTGACATTTTACTATGTAAAAGACTATGTCCCTTCTCCCATATTAATTTTATATTGGTATAGACTCACAGATTCATATATTATTCAATAGGTTATAGTCCACTCCTATAATTTATTTTAATGCTCAAATTATCCTAGATTTAGCCAATAGAAGCCTCTTCAACTAGATTCTATGTCCCTTAAACACATCACCATCCTTTTATGAGCATTTCCTTATTTCCTGGTATAAGATAATATTCTGGTCTCATCTAGTATTATTGATAAATAATCTACCTAGTTTTTCTTAGTCTAAGTTAATGTATGTGCAGTCCAGTCTGTTGTATTCATCCTATGTTGGTATTAAATGATGAAATAACTCATTTCCTAATAATCTGACATTACTTCCAGCTCCAAAATTCCGATTCCAATTCTACAGGACATTCTTAGTGACTCTTCTTCTTTTGTGTTTTATAGGTAACCATGGAGCTTGTTATAGATAATAAGAATTTCACTGGTGTCAATTCCAAGTTAAATAGCAGCATCCAACATACCCCATTTTGTGCTTCCACAAATCCAGATAAGATACTGCCAGAACCCAACCAAGATACTACCTATACCAAAAATTCACAGACTCTAACTCAAATTCTAGAGGAAACTACAAAGGAAGCACAGAATTTGGTGCTTCCCAACCCAAAGTCACCAAGCTCTATAGTACCAAATTCTTCAACCTCCGTGGCTGTACCAACCTCCCATGATTTAGTCAATCAGACAGATATGTCAACAAAAGAAAATGCTTTGCTGTTGCATGTGCTATTAATGGTGCCAGATGGGAAAGATTTTATTACTGGAGAATCTGAGAAACAATCACCATGCAATGTGTATTTAAATTGCAAACTCTTCAGCACAGAAGAAGTCAGTAGATCTATCACTGTATGGGGTACAACACAACCAGTCTTTAACTTTTCTCAGGTAACTTTGTCTATTCCATATCTTTTAGGGGTTTATTGGGGGCAGGAAATAAATGTTTTCCAAATCATACTTCGAATCTAAAAGAAATCTAGAATGTTCAGAATGGAAAGGATTGTTGTGGTTATCTGGTGTGTTCTATTGAGTGGAAAGAGGAAAAGACATTGCCAACATTTTAAAACTTTTTCTATTTCTTTTTTTTCTTTCTCAATTTGTTTGGTTTCTCCCCACCACCACCACCACCACCACTACTACTACTATTCTTCTTCTTCCTCTCCCCCTTCCCCTCCTTCCCCTCCTCCACCTCCTTCCCCTTTCCTCCTCCTCCTCTTCCCACCTCCTTCCCCTCCTCCTCCTCCTTTCCCTCTCCTCCTCCTCCTCTTCCCTCCTCCTCCTCCTCCTCCCCCTCCTCCTCCTCCTCCTCCTCCTCTTCTTCTTCTCTTTTTCATTGAATTGTATACTTTATTTATTGTTATGTGGTGCTGAGGTTTAAACCCAATGTCTCACATGTACCAGGCAAGTGCTCTACCACTGAGCCACAACTCCAGCCCTCTCACTACTTCTTTTGCCAGAGTTTTGGATTCTATTTTTTTCTACTTCCTCTAGAACTTTGGTTAGGCAAGCTTCCCCCACTCTCCTATATGTTCAGTCTCTTTTTTTTAATATTTATATTTTTCCTAACTCTCATTTATTCTTCCTCTTATTTCAGTATTCATCTTATTTGACTTCTCTGTAGAATTTGGTGCTGTTGCTTAAATTCTTTTTTTCTTGGGTTTTGCAACTCCGACTTTTTTCTTCCTGACTCAACAGCCAGTCTTTTTCAGGAGAAACCATGAAATGCCTGGCACCTCCCGTATCTCTCTCTTTTTCTTAACCTTTAACTATTGGTGCTCCCATTTATTACTCTTTTTTATTTTTTACTTTTTTGTTATAGATGAACACAATATATTTTATTTTGTTTATTTATTTTTATGTGGTACTGAGGATTGAACCCAGTGCCTCAGATGTGCAAGACAAGCACTCCACCACTGAGCTACAACCCCAACCCCCATTTATTATTCTTGCTGACAGTCTTCAAATTGATCCTCTTTTCCCCATGGTCCTCACATCTACTCCTCCACTTAAACTTTCATTTTATGGAGATAGCTTCTAAATCTACACTTTATGTAAGCCACACATGTGTCTGTAGTTTCAGCTCTCTGTATCTAACTGCCTGCTGGTCATCACCATGTCTCAAAAGCACTTTACACCTAGCACCTAACACATTGCTTGGTGTGTACTAGATATTCAATAAGAAGGTATAAATGAAAGAAGGAATTCCAAATTTGAATTTATTATTCCTTCCAAATCAGTTCTTCCTTAAAATGAATGCCCTAATTCATTTTATAATTTACTCAGAAATTTAAGTAAACCTGAAAATTGTCTTGACTCTTCTATAATTATTCACCAATTCCAATAGGTACTCCAGACTCAATTATCTCTAAAATGGATCCCCTTATCTGTATCCCATTGCCACTGCTTCCATTCAGGTCCCAACCCTCATTCCAAACAGATTTCAGATTGGTCTGCCTGTTTCTTACCCCTCTGGTCCTGTTCATTTCTTTCTCTGTGTACCAGCAAGAATGATCTTTCTAAAACACTAATCTGAACATTTTACTTCCCTGCTTAAAACTTTTCAGTGATTCTCCAAAGCCCTCAGAAAAGAATGTTAATTCTTAGCATGGACTCCAAGACCCTTTAAGAACTGACTGTAGACACTTCTCCAGTCTCAGCATCTGCTACTCTTCCCTTCACTCTAGATAGTCCAGCATTTCCTGAATATTCTCTCCTCCAACCTCTGTGCCTTTGCATGTGCTATTCCTTCTGCCTTGATTTCCTCCTCAACCTATATGACACTTATTAGGCAAGGCATTAAGATCTAGTTAACTCTGCTCAGCCTTAATTTAGGGTTACTTTCTTTTCGAAACTTACTCTGAAACCTCCTTCTTTGAAGACTAGGTTGCTATGTTGGTTTTTTGTGGGGGTGGTTAATTTCAAAGAACAAAAATGTACTTGTTTAATAAGAGTATCTTATGTGGATACAAAAGTAGCTTTACTCTGGTTATCTGTGCTTCTGCTGTCTTCCATTTATTATGTCTTATATATTTTGTTTTGATGCTGGGATCGAACCCAGGGCTTTCCAACGCTGGCATTCCACCATATCATGCCTTATATTATGTCTGGTTTCACCCCTTTTTGCTTCTCAAGTTTTCTGTTGGTTTCATCATTAGAGCTATCCCTCTACTATTATAGTTATCACTATAGCTTAAGTTTCTTCAAATTTGGTGGTCCCTTGATTCTACTGTTAATTTAATGGAGCTGCTCTTGGCTCTAGATCTTCTGATTGTCTTTATGGCTTATCTTTTCTCTTCCAACTACCAGCTAGCCAGTTCTCGAAAAATTTTATATTGAAAATCCAGATAAGAAATCGACTTTGCTTTTACCATGACACTTCTTGAGGAGAGCTGTCTGCACAAGGATTGGCAATCCGTGGATAAAGTGCCCTTTTCCAAACAGTTGCCATCCTGTTTCAAAACACCTTTCTCTCAGGAGGATTTATAAGTGGATCACTTTGCCTTAGAAATGGTTGGGTATGTTTGACATTTGTGGCAGTCTTTTCTTTGTCCCATCTATATGAGCAATGTTACCAGATAACTCAAACTGATTTGGACTTTATGTGTTAATCTATACAGCAGACAGTGTTTCTGTTGAGGTTACAGAATGTATGCATGCAGTCACCTTTGAGTAGATGCTTTTAAAGTAAAAGTTAATTCTTTGTCTCAGTATTGGCTTTTTCCCCCTTGTTTCTCCCCAGGTGATTCCTGTCTCTCTGTCTTCCAAGTACCTGGAAAGGCTTAAGAACAATGTGATGGTAATTGAAACTTGGAACAAGGTGCGAAGCCCAGGACAGGACAAGCTTCTCGGGCTGGTGAAACTCCCTCTCCATCAGTTTTACATGTCATTCAAGTAAATAGGATCTTTTGGAGTATTCTTTATTTTGCATCTTTAACTTTGTATGGACTGAAGAGGAATTCTTTTGGTTTGCAAATATGAATAGCCCAGTAATCCCTTGGAGGATCTTTCACAGTTTCACCACAGCTGCTGCTCTTGCTCCTATTGTAAAGCAGCTGTACAAATACTGCTTACTATGTTTCAGGCACTATGCTAAGAGCCTTACATACATCAAGTCACTTAATCTTCATAACAGCCTCTGAGGCAGGTATTTTCATTTCCCCTATTGTACAGACAAGTTAACAGAGACTCAGAGAAGTTAAATTTCTTGTCTCAAATGTTATAAGAGTAGAAGGGTTAGAACTGGACCACCTGGTTCTGAAGACCACTCTTGTTACCAGAAAGCTCTGGTACCAAAAGTTACCAGCTCACAAAACTAATACCTTATTTTTCTGTCATGAAATATCAGTATGGTTCATATCCACTATTCATAAGATTTCTGTAATTAGTATTGTGCTTTAGACCTTAGATTTGATTATTGTACCTCACTTTAACATCTAGATAGAGTATTGACTAACCTGAAGTTTCTATCCTTAGTGTAGACTGTTTTTTTTTATTCAAAATGCATATGTTTAATTACTTTAGCCCCAACCCCTTGCCTATCAGCCTTCTCATTTCTTCTGTGTTTGAAATATTGTTCTTTACATTTTATAAAGAATACTTTTATGTTCATTATTTGACTTGAACCTTACTGTAACCTCTTGAAGTATTAGCATTGTCCCCATTTTAGAAATAAGAAAATTTGTCTTTTGACTTGGAAAAGTCACAGAATCTCTCTGGATTTCTTTTCTATATCTATAAAATGAAAGTGATGATAGACTCCTTATCTCTCTCATGGAGCAATTGTGAGAACTCAGTGAGAAAATATATGTATTTTCCTTCTGTGAATACTAAGTACTTGTGATACAACATAGTGCTTACCATAGTAACATTGTAAAACCCAGCCAGGCTGAGGAAAACTACTGAAATCATTGATACCATTGACTGCCATAGGCTTTTGGTTTTTTCCTTTTTCTGTAACTGTGATATTTTGTAGTTGTGATCTGGTATTCATCTTCTTCCACTTCACTTCTGATTTCATAAGATTCATTCCTTACTGAGAGAGTAAAACAATTGTAACTACTCAAGTACAGAGCATTACTATGTGTCAAGCATCATAGATGGTATTTTACGTTATCTCATTTTAGTCCCATCTACAGCCTGTGACGGAAGTTTAATTACCTACATTTTATAAATGAGGAATCAGACTCAGAAAGGCTAAGTTGATTGCTTAAGTCATACAACAAGTAAATGGCAGAGCTAAGATTCAGCCTGATATAATGAAGAGCATTTGGACTTCAGAATCAAACGGTTCAAAACCTGAATCCCAGCTCAATCTCCTATTACTACCTATCTATCTTTAGTTAAGTAACTTAATTGTTCTTTTTGAATTTTTCTTCTGTTTACAATGGATAACATCAACCTTTATAGTCTTAGATGAATTAGAAATACTATAAAATGCCTACTGCATAGTAAACTCTTAGTAGGTAGCAGATAGCATTGGTAACATCAAAATCTTATCTACCAGATTCTGAAGTTCATACTTTCCCTAGTTGACCACACTGCCTCCCTGTAAAATATACAATTCAGCAAGCCTCAGCTGAGATGCTGTTTTATCAGAGACTTCATGGCTTCAGGCCACCATGATACAGAGAAGTATCAGACACATTCCCAGCCCTGAAATTCTGCATTTTGAACTTAACCTGCTTTGTAATTTTAGTTTCATTGGGTACTGACAAAACCACAGTTTTTTTAAACCTTATTACTTTTGTAGGTATAGATCCTTTTTAATAAACTGAGAAAATAAGTAAGGAATGAAGCAACTCTTGACATGATTGATAGTTGTTATTTGTTCATTCACAATTTCTTCCCCTCTAGAGATCCCAAGATTTCTCGCCTGCTTCTCGATGCCAAGTACCCAGTTGTTGCTGTTGACAGCTATATGCCTGTGATTGATGTGTTCTCAGGCCACCAAAATGGGAGTCTTCGAGTCTTTTTAGCCATGGGTTCTTCAGATCAGATTATTGCACTGCAGCGATTAAAGAAAGAAGAAGGAATACTCCCTCCCTTCAGCCCTAGGCCAGCCCATTTCCTGGACCAGCCTTCTGTTGCATCTGTTGCTCTGGTAGAGACTCAACACCATGTTTCATAGAAAACTATAATCTCATTTTCTCTTGCACATTTTAGTGAAAGCATTGCCCCAAATTCTTATCTCAGCAGTAGAAAGTTCAATGAAAGAGTATAGCTTACACTCCAGTGCTTGCTTTAAATCAGAGGAATCATTGCTATTTTTCTCATGGTTTAAATGGTTCTGTGTCCATTTAGCTCCCTGAATTTATCAAGAAAACCTAATTGGACAACCAAATCTTAATCCTCTAATTTACTAACTTAATTGACTTTTCAAAAATAGGGAGAAGGGAGCCATCCCAGCTGTAAGTCAGCAAAATCTTATTCTGTTGGCTAAGTCCCTGTTGGAAAGTTATAGTGAAGTACTTTGCTTTTCTACTAAACAATTAAGAAGACATATTGACATTCTCTATCATGTTTATTTCCCCAACAACTGAATGAGGTAAATCATTGTCATTCTCTTTTTTAGTAATGAAACAGCATTACTTATCCAGAGTCACATAACTAAGACTGGGGGAATCAGGGTTCAGACGCAGGTCTTCCTTTTACTGGATCACTTCCTACTGTTTCTGACATTTGATGTCTCTACTTACTAGTATGTTAGCTTTCCAATGTTTTGATCAAAAGACCTGACAAGAACAACTTAGAGGAGGAAAAGTATTTGGGCTCATGTTTTCAGTGGTCTCAGTCCATGGTTGACTGACTCTGTTGCTCCGGTACCCTAGGTGAGAAGAACATGGTGGCAGAAAGGCACAGTGAAGGAAAGCTGCTCAACTCATGGCAGCCAGGAAGCAGACAGAACAGGGAAGGGGCCAGGGCCAGAGGCCCCAGTGACCTCCCTCCTTCAGCCATGCCTCACCTGCCTACCTTACTACCCAATAGTCCATTCGAATTATTAATCCATCAAATATATCAATTTACTAATAACATTAAAGCTCTCATAATCTAATCCTATCACCTCTGAGCATTCCTTCATTGCCTAGCACATGAGCTCTTCAGGGAATGTTAAAGATCCAAATATAACAAATCTCTATTTACACACCATTTAAATATATCGTGTTTTTAAATTTGAATGGCAAATTTAAATGTCTATAGCAGGGAAATAACCATTAACTATTAACAGGTTATTGTGTATTTGTATGTTATAAACTCTAATCATTTCCTTGCAATTTGTTAGATATTAGTGTCTAACAATAGATTAAATGGTATTTTTCAAATTGGAAATTACTTAAAAGAACAAATCACCAGTACTGTTCCCAAGTCTGCTAAATATTATATGGGCCTCATTTGCAGTGTAGATTCAGATTTTATTCGATTCCATACTAAAAGTTAGAAAATGTTTATTACTGTGGTCATGGAGAAAGTCCTTCAAATGCCTGCTTGTGAGGTTACCTATCTACAAATAATTGTTTTCCCCTCTATACCATGACTCTCATTGAGTTCACCTTATGCAGAACTAAATCATTAAATTGCTGTATTATTATATGATCAAATTAAACATCTGTAACTCTTAAGAGATCTTGTCCCACCCCCAGTTTTTTTGCTTTAAGGAAACAAATTGCAAATATTCTGTTTCCCTAAGAAAAGTTTTTGAGTGTAGTATAGACATCCAAGCCAAAGGAACCTGCCTGGATCCCTGACTGACCTAATTTGTCCATCCATGGCCAGCCAGGGATCTAGGCAGGTTCCTTTGGCTTGGCTCACTGATATGTTTTTAGATTTCAGAGCAAACACTTTATGCAATCTCTGTTCCAGATTGATTGGATTAATAGTCAGAATGTTAAATGTGTATATTAAGATGTTTCCCTCATATCCTAATCCCAAATTCCCCCTTTGAATAATACTAGTAATCACCTTTCTAATGTTAGTGAAGGCTGTATAGGATGGGGGTAAAGAACACTGGATCCAGAGTAAGACTACCTGAATCCAAACCCTGCTTCCACTGTTATTTGCTGTGCATGTTAAATTAGCTAATACAGGCGAAGTGTCTAGCTGATAATAAATACTCAGTACATGATTAATCATTATTAGTAGTAATACCTACCATCAGTAGCAATTATTCACTACCTCCCTCCAGGAGTCCTTTCTATTATTGGACATTCCAAGCATTAATTCCTAACTTACTTAGAAATAATAAGTAAGTTAATATCTGTTTGCTTCAAATGTGTATTCTTTTTCCTATTAAAGAAATAGCTTTATATTCTTAGTGTACTAAAAACTTTCATCAAATATTGAATTTTATTACATCCCTTTTTAGCATTATTGAGATTAAAATGCTTTTTTCTCTTTGTGCTATTAATGCATGAAAATACATTTATGGATTTCCTAATATTAATTTAGTTTCATGACCTAGAATAATTTCAGCTTAGTCCAATTATCCTGAGCAGTTATAATATTTGTATACAAGAAAAACTGTTTTAATATCTGTTTTAGTGACAACCAATTCACTTATTTCTTCATCTATACTCAGACTTTATAGATAAGCAGGAATATTCTAAGCAAGGTTCTCTTTAAAGCTTACCAGTGTTTCTGTTTCTTTTAATAGGCAGAGGGCCAAGGAAATGGATTGATGGAGCACCACTTTGAATTCCATATAGAAATGGTTAAAGGTCTAGTCCCGCTTCAGACAACAGTCTGGGGAGAAGCAGATTGTTATGTCCAGTATTACTTTCCATTTCAAGACTCCCAGTCCAGTGTGCTCAAAGGACCTGAATTCCTTGAAAATGGTAGGTTTGCAAGATTAGGCCTTCTTCTTGTTGTGTGTGTTTGGGTTTTTTTGGGGGGACATATTTAGGAAAATTTTTTTCTGAGTGAATTTTGTGTTGCTGAATATTTCTAATCTAACCTAGATTATAAAACAGGACATGAGCTAGAATTTTAATGTGTCTTTTTTCTTAAACTAGTTTTTGTAACTTTTTATTTTGATATGATTTCAAATTTACAGAGCACTTATAAAAATGATACAAAGAATTTCTGTATACATTCACCTGGATCTACCGATTATTTGCATTTTACCCTATATTTATTGTTTACATGGCTGCTCACTTTTTTATACATATATAGTTGATTCTTATTATTTGCAGTAATCATGCTCTGTAAAATTACTGTGAAAACATTAGAAAATTAGGGAATACTGAACCATTACTCTTAAAGAAATATGTATATATACATATCTCACATAAATCATAATCTAAAATCCTACAAACAACTTATCCTGGTAGATTCTATTTTTCTCATTTTACAAAAGAGAAAATGAGATTTGTAAATGTTAAGTAACTTAACCTCAATAACAAATGGCAAAGTTAAGATTCAAATCCTATCCAACTGGACCCAGAACTCAAGTTTTGTGCACTACACTGCACTGCCCCTACCATCTCCATCTTCTGATCATCTCTGATAGCTAAAACTAGAAGGCAGAGTCTCACTTTATTTGATCTCAGCTGCAAATGAGCAAATCTGGCAACTCAAACATTTTGCCGTTCTGCACATGTCTATTAAAGACTGCAAGGTGCTGCCAGTGTTGATTTTGGGGTTCAAATAAAAGATTTATATACAGAATATATTAAGAACTGTTATAAATCCATAAATTTTTTTAAAAAGTGGGTAAAGGACCTGAACAGACATTTTTCAAAGATACATACATGGCTAATAAACAGATAGAAAGTGCTATATTAGTCCATTTTCCATTGCTATAACAAAATACCTGAACAAGTTACTTTAAAAAGGAAAGAGGTTTATTAAGCTTATAGTTTTGGAGGCTAAAAGTTCAAGTTTGAGTAGCCCTATCAATTCCACTTCTGGTATCTGAGTCACAATATGATGGAGAAGCAGAATGGGAAAGTGCTGTGTGCTAAAGAGCTAAGCGCATGAGTGGCCTCACAACTTGCTCTTCAAAAAACTAACTTACTGCACTACAGTGGTAGCTCAGTGGCAGAGTGCTTGCCTCGCACATGTGAGGCACTGGATTCAGTCCTCAGCACCACATAAAAATAAATAAACAGAAAAACTAACTTACTCCACAAGACCACCATTAATCCCTTTTGAGGTCAGTGCCACCAGGGACTTAACTACTTTCCATTAAGCCCTGCCTCCTAAAGGTTCTACCACCTCTCAGTATCACCTGGGGCATTCCAGCACATGAACCACTGGGGGACAGACTTCATCCAAGCTGTAGCAGATACAGAGCATCATTAGTCATTTGAGGAATACAAAGCCAAACCATCATGAAATACACTTCACACCCACCAAAATGATATAATTTTAAAAGGACCCTTCAATAGATGAATGGATAAAGAAACTGTGGTATATATACGCAATGGAATATTATTCAGCATTAAAAGAGAGTAAAATTATGGCATGTGCAGGTAAATGGATGGAGTTGGAGAATATCATGCTAAGTGAAGTAAGCCAATTCCAAAAAACCAAAGGCCAAATGTTCTCTCTGATTAGTGGATGCTGATCCATAACAGAGAGTGGGGAGGCATGGGAAAAATGAAGGAACTTTGATTGGACAAAGGGAGGGAGGGTTGGAAGGGTGCATGGGGGCAGGAAAGATGATGAAATGAGATGGACATCATACGTGTACATGTATGACTGCACATATAGTGTGACGCTACATTGTGTACAACCAGAGAAATGTAAAAGTTTTGCTGCAGTTGTGTACAATGAATTAAAATGCATTCTTCTGTCATATATACCTAATTAGAATAAATAAATAGTAATTTTAAAAAATAAAAAGGAGAGAGACGTTGGAGAGAGTGTTGGCAGTATGTGTAAAAATTGAAACTTTCATACACTGTCCACCAGCAAAGGGACCTCTTTCTTCTCTATTAGCATGAAAACTTAGGGGGAACCATAGCCATTAGGGATGTGGACCTTGGAGGAGTAACAGAAAATGTAGATTCTGGTTCTAGACCTGTCACCTACTAGCTCTAAGACCTTCAAGCTAACTGTGAAACCTTAAGTCTATATCCTCATCTGTGAAGTAAGAATAATAGTACCTGCTTAGTTTTCTATTTATGTGATCACTTTCCTGTGACATATAAAACATATAATGATTTGTTGGATATTCTGAATTGCTTTTCTTTTCCAAAGGAATTTCTCTGAAGTCCTTCAGAACTGCAACCACACTCTGCATTCCAGATCCCATCTTTAATAGTGAGCATCATCACTCTCTCCTGTTACCAACTGAAATTCCAGTACAAAGGCTCCTACTAAGTGTCTTCTCTGCACAGGGCCTTGTGCCTGGAGGTGGAGTCCAGTTTGAAATCTGGTGCAGGTACAGTACGGGCCACCCAGTCTTATGCCAGGAAGGAAGTGCACAATTATAAAGAATCTTTTTTTTATATATTTATTTTTATTTTTTTAGTTTTCGATGGACACAACATCTTTATTTTATTTTTATGTGGTGCTGAGGATCGAACCCAGCACCCCGCGCATGCCAGGCGAGCGCGCTACCACTTGAGCCACATCCCCAGCTCCTATAAAAAATCTTATTCTTAGCCGACCTAGGAACTATTGTAAGAGAGCTAAACAGCCCCTTTTGACCCATTTTATATTCTTCTTTTGACTGTGACTATTGTCTAGCTTTTTCTACAGTCTGTTAGAGTCTCAGGAGCCTTGTGTCTCATACTTCTTTTTTTTTTCTTTCTTTTATTTTTTTGATACTGGGGACAGAACTCAGAGATACTCTACCACTGAGCTATATTCCCAGACTTTTGTATTTTATTTGGAGGCAGGGTTTCACTAAGTTGCCCAGACTGGCCTCAAACTTGGGATTCTCCTATCTCAACCTCTCAAGTCCCTGGGATTATAGGTGTGCACCTGGCTGAATCTCATACTTCTAACCATTACTCACATTGCAAGTGAGTTCCTATTAGTTTCAGCCTCCTACTGTTTATTTCTTGATTCTTTCTCTTTTTAAAATACCTTTATTTTAATTATTTATTTTTATGTGGTGCTGAGGATCAAACCCAGTGCCTCACATGTGCTAGACAAGCACTCTTCCATTGAGCTTCAACTCCAGCCCCTCCTACTATCTTTTAAATATATCATTCAACTTTTAGGGGCTTCTCTTACCACCTTACTTGATTCACACCCTTATTATATGATGCCTGATTACTATCAGAGCCTCCAAAATGGTCTCTGCACTTCTAAACTCATTTCTTGTAATCTGTCCTTCACCACCAGAAGAGTAGTCTTTCATAAAAATATAAATCCATTTAATATTGCTGGCTTTGGTAGAAGATTTGTAGAAAATATACACATATCCAGTCTCTTTCACTTACTTGCATCCATACCTCCAAGAAATCAACTAAAATGATTATGAAAAAAATAGATATAAAAGAAAGGAAAACAGTGTCAGATATAGAACTAGAGAAGACTACCGTCTTATGCTAGAAATGTTTTCTAAATATAGTCAGGAAAGCAAGTGCAGAATTATTTTTAAAACCTCCTAGGTTTGATTTATAGCTTTATAATCTGAAAATGGGTTGTTTTGACATGAGGAGGAAATACAGTAAGTACTGACAGATCTTCATTACTTCTCCAAATTAGAAGGGTCTAGGCCCAGAGATGAGGAGGAGCCAGGAAAGAGATTGGGACTGCTCCATCCAGAAACATTTTTGCTACTTCAGGTTGGAAACTGTAGGGAGCAACTATTCCCAGAGGCCCACGGCATATACAGATAATCTCAAACAGAAAACCTGTGGGAAGCTGGGCTGGGTCCTGAACTCAGATTATAATTTATGGGGTTGCTCCTCCATGTAATAGGTGGTAAATTTCTCTAGACAACCAAAGATGTGTACCACCAATATCAATCAGGCTGCGAAGATAACTAAATACTGAAAGCTGATCCCTAAGCTGACTGAGTCATTCATTATCTAATTCTTCCAATTAACAGCTTGTGCTTTTGTGGTTTACAGATACTATTATCCTAATGTGAGAGACCAGATGGTCGCCAAAGGAATCTTGCCATTGTCAAGGATCTGTGCCATGGTAACCATGCAGCACCGTGAGGATGTGGGAATACAGACCTTTAATCTCCCTTTAACCTCCGGGTTTGAGAACAGGAAGGATTTGAGGAATCAGTTATCAGGTAATTGAAGACTAGTTTGTCTTTCCCTTTCAAAATCAGTATATATAAATATCCCTTTTCTTTCTAAATTAGCAATTCTTTACTTTTTGAGGTATTCACCCTTTTGAGGATCTGATGAAAACTATGAGACACCGTCTCAGAAAAAATAAGTGTAGAATATACACTGCAAAATTTGCATATAATTCTAGAAAAGTCAGAGTTCTAAAGATGGTATAAGTGTCTCTTGCCTCATGTCACCTTAAACTTTAACAAGTGTTTAATAAGCTTTCATAGCATAAATTCTAAGTGTTATATAGGTGCACTTGGGGAATTATTTTCTAAGACAACATAATGTAGATTTGATGAAATATAGTGAGCTTGAGCTGAGAATTCACTGTAAGAGAGGAGAAGGTTAGGATTTAAATTTTTGGAAGGGATTAACTAGAGTTTGGAGTTTTGAAAGGTATTACAACCTGATGATTCCAGCAGGTTGATCTGCCTTCCAATTATCTAGGATTACCTTCCTAAATCAAGTTGCTGTACACTGTACATGCTTGCTGAAGAGTGTCTGCCAATGTGCTCCTGCCATATGCTCCTAACCCTCATTGATCAACTTGTTCAGTTATTCCTTAAGGCTTTCCCTGAAATGAGACATGATGGTAGAATTTTTTTTTGTAAAAAAGATCACATATAGTTATTAACCCTAAAATATAATATTTAGTGTGTTTCTGACCATGGAGAGATTCTCTCAGTGTTAAGGCCCCTTATTATTCAATATGATTATAGTGTTTCTCCTTTCTGCCTTCCTCTCTAGGACTTTGTGGTTGTGTAGAACAGAGATTCTGCTAACCAACCTTTTAATCTTTTCCCTTTTGCCCTCATTCTTCAGGTTTACTAGATGTGGGCCTAAGGTATAGGCGAAGTTCAAGAACAACAGAGGGAGTTCTTGCTGCCCGAACTGTCTCCATCTCAGTCCAGATTATCAGAGCCTGTGGTCTGCAAGCAGCAGCCAAGTAAGTCCACTTTATAAAAGCAGTTTTCAAACCTTTTTCTACTGTAGTTCATATAGTATGATCTCACATGTCTATAATTTTCTATGTACAATTTATAGCTCTTAACCCAACTTTTTGTCTGATAAGAAAGCATTTCAGAATTTAAGTAAATCACTTAAAAACTTTGCTAATTTAACTGTTATTGCAACTCAGTTCCTTGACCTTATCCAGTGATTTTATCCTCTGCCTTTTTTAAATATTTACTGCCATGGTCATGCCCTGCATCCTTAAGCCATGCCATGCCCAATCACTGCAATTCCTTTATAAACCCATGTTAACTCATTTTAGTCTCTTAGTCCTAACTCCTGTTTTTTCATCTTGTTTCCCTTCAGTCTGTTCTCAACATAATGGTCAATGATCCTATGAGAACTCACATCAGACCTTGATATGTGTCTATTTAAAACCCACCAGTGACTTTCCATCTCTTTCAAAGTAAAAGCCAGAGTCCTTGAAATAGCCTTAAGTCCCCACATGATTTGACCCCATTATTTCTGTGGCCTTGTCTCTTCCTGATAGTCTCCACTCTACTTACTCCTCTTCAGCCACTGGACTTCTCATTTCTTCAATCCATACCAAGCACATTTCCCCCTCCAGGCCTTTATCTTGTTGTTTTCTCTGCTCAGAAAAGAAAGCCATGTAGAACATCCATGGCCCTGTCCTTTACCTCCTTCAAGTCTTGCTCATACTTCTCTTGGCCTTGAATGTTCCTCCTCCTCCTCCTGTCTACTTAAATTCCTATTTTCCTTCAAGACTTTGCAACATATGTGTAGCCTTCCTTTACTTCTTCCTACCTGGAGGCAGAGTTGGTGCTTTTTCCTTTGTGTATTAGCACCTTGGTTGTAGCACATATTATTCTGTTTGGATTATTGGCATGCATGAATATTCCCCCACTAGGCTGTGAATAACTACTCTAAGTCACTTTCTGAATTTCTGTCTGTCCCCCCACCATATAAAATAGTTCTAGCAACAACAGTAATAAATAGAACTCCTAAGGCTCCTCCCCCACTAACTTCTCCCAAAAGACTTTTTAACTGCCCAAAATATCTTAGTGTCAGAGAAAGTGGCATTAGGGCAGTTTTTAGTCAGATCACTCCCTTACATGAAAACCTTTGATGGTTTCCTATTGTTGATAGGAATTGTACATTTCTAATAATAAAAAAATTAGCATACCCTTTAAAAATATGTATATGTATTCATGTATAAATCATCTTCATGTACTACTGTTCTGTTAAGTTAAACACATAATAAAATATACCATAGGATGAATAGGAAAACTTTAATATATGAGATAGCAGATAAAAAAGTTTTAATATTTTCTTTCTGTGCCTGAACATTTGCTCTATGAAACTCCTAAGCTGGATGCTTCTCTTTAGGGACCACTGGCCTGCAGAATAAGGTCCAACTTCCTTAACTTAGCATTCAAAGCCCTTCAAAATATCTTAGTCTGAGTCTTTTGTTTTGGGTGGGGGCTACTAGGGATTGAACTCAGGGGCACTCAACCACTGAGCTACATCCTCAACCCCACTTTGTATCTTATTTAGAGATAGGGTCTCACTGAGTTGCTTAGCGCCTCGCTTTTTGCTGAGGCTGGCTTTGAACTCATGATCCTTCTGTCTCAGCCTCCTGAGCCAATGGGATTATAGTCTGAGTCTTCAAAGAAGAGTAGTAGTTACTGAGATGCCCAAGAGAGATGAAAGTTATTCTAGTCAAAGAGAAGAACATGTGCAAAGGCATGAAGGCATGAAACTTGTATATTTAGAATATGTGTTCTGTGCAGATCCAGCCAAGATCAGAATTCTTCAGTACAACATTAAATTAACTAGTGGTTAAATGTCAGAAAAGGTCTCAAATTTTACTCAGCACATCTCTGAGAGACTGAATCATAAAATACTCAATAATTCCTCTCTGAGGATTCAAAGGGATTTTGTCTGTGTTGCAGTTTCAAAAAAGAATAGCAAGAAGCTTGCCAGTTCTAACACTGCACTCTTCTGATAGTTGAAGGAGTTCGACAGGATATAAGACAAAGCACTGTGTAATTGAAACAGAACTACACTAGAAAATCAGACACCATGGCTTCTACTCCTACCCCCATCTCCTAGTAGCTAAGCATGATCATGGGCTGATTTATTTACCTCTCTGAGCCTACTTTTCTTCATGTAAAAACTGGAATTTATCTATCCTGATTTTTATAAGGATCAGAATAAAAATTTAAAAATATGAAGTCACTTTAGAAGCTGCCAAAAACTATACAAATGTATGAATTTTTATAATTACATCCACTTGTATTGATAAATTAATGTCACCTTTATTAAAAGCCAACAGAATATAGTAAAATTTGAAGTAAGCTTTGCATTGCCTTTCATTTAGAGGAGGCCTTGGTCTTCTAAATGTTCCCTTCCTTTGAATCTCACTCTGATATTTGATGACAGGTGCTCTAAAGTCTACCTTCTCTCAAGAGACACCATTCCTCATCTTATGGATATTTTTGGTGTCTAAAGTAGGCACTTCTTTTTTATTCACTTGCATCTTCCAACTCACCTGATCTTTAACTGAGAAGAAAATTTTTCTTAAACATAGACAGTAGTCTTTTAAGTTCTGTAGAATGAGAAATTATAGCTGTTTCACTATATACCCAACCTTGAACTCAGTGCATGACCCAGAGCACATGTTCAGCAAATAATTGTAAATGAATGAATTCAAACCACATTGAGTTGAGCCCAAGCCTTTCTGCCATCTCACTGCCATCTCTGAGAGTTCCCTATTAAAAGTCTTTTCACTGCCCATAGGCAGGTTCTTTGTATTTATTCTTTGTATTTATTATCTAATGGTATCTTCAAAATACCCTATGACTATTTTTTAACCACTACTAGCATTCAATTTATTTCTGCCTCATTTTTCCTAGGCATAGCATAAACTTCACAGAATATCCTAGGCATAGCAAAAACTTCACAAAATACTGTTGTATGGACACACTTTAATCTTCTATTAATGATTATTTAGGTTGTTTTCCTTTTTTTATTAGAAGTGAAATTGCAATAAACATCCAAATATATATATATATATATATATATATATATATATATACACACACACACACACACACACTTTTAGTATTTTGTCATATCCTTTTATTAACCATATTTTGAGACTGGAAGGAGATTGAGTAACTTGTCCAGGGTCATACAATAAGGAAATGATGGAGCCAGGATTCAAACTAAGATCTGAATAACTCCAAATTACCACCCTCTACATATATATATGATGCACAGTGGGGATCTTAGAAGAAAAGGCACCCAAGTCTGCTTTAGGGATATTGGGAAATGCTGCAAAAACAGGTGACCTTTTGTCTGTTCCCTTAGGGATTTTTGGGGGTCAGAGGATTTGTCTCATACTATGCCTGTACAAAAAACTACTCTTTATGACTGGCCATTAAAGATCTGCATATTCTATCTGTATATCATGGAACATCTGTACAGAGGAGAACAAAGCAACCCCTGATATCTGGGAAGCCATTTGACATTCATAGCTAGGCTTGGGTATTTTCTTGCTGAACATAATCTCACAGAATATCAGCATCAGATAAAACCACTCTGTGACCATGAAAAGTGAGACAAAAACAAGACTGCTCTATAATCTTATTTAAAAACAGATCAAAAGGGCTGGGGATGTGGCTAAAGTGGTAGCGCGCTCGCCTGACATGAGCGCAGCGCTGGGTTCGATCCTCAGCACCACATACAAATAAAGATGTTGTGTCCACCGAAAACTAAAAAAAATAAATAAATATTTAAAAATTCTCTCTCTCTCTCTCTCTCTTTTTAAAAAAAAATTAAAAAAAAAAAATAAGAACAGCAGCAGAATACAACATACACTAGTATGGCAATATGTAAAACAGTGGATGTGTTACCGATGTGATTCTGCAATCTGTATACGGGGTAAAAATGGGAGTTCATAACCCACTTAAATCAAATGTGTGAAATATGATGTCAAGAACTATGTAATGTTTTGAACAACCAATAATAAAAATTTAAAAAAAAAAAGAAAAGAAAAATAAGAACAGATCAAAAAGATCACTCTAGGGGCTGGGGCTGGGGCTCAGAGGTAGAGCGCTTGCCTACCATGCGTGAGGGCACTAGGTTCGATCCTAAGCACCACATAAAAATAAAGATTAAAAAATATATATATCACTTAACAAATAAAACGGTCCATTTCTTCTGGGGGAAAAAAAAAAGATCACTCTACAAACCACAAAAACACTCAGCATGCCCCTATCTTGTGCAAAATGAGTGACTGCTGCAACTTTATTTAATAAAGCTTTAACTGTAGTCTTCCCTTCTTCCAGATAAGACTCATTAAGCAAACCAGTACAGAGCAACGCCCTGCTCCTTTGAGCTCTCCCCCAAATGAGTTAACATGAGCCCAGTGCTACAGTTCTTTCTGATATCATCTTACTGAGATGCCCTATGGTTCTCTATGGAATATATTTTTCCTTCATTGCAATGAGCAGTAAACCCAACTTGTTCAATGACAGTTGGTTCCTGTGATCTTTGAACAGTATTGACAGTACAAAGCTCTGAAGTGTCACTCTGATAGGTAAATTAATATAGTCTGCCCCCAACCCCCATGTAAGTATGCTGTGATACCTAGTTTACTAAGAAAGCACATTGTAGCACTGCCAAAAGCCCTGATACAAACTGTATTATCACATTGTATGGTTTCATTGAAGGAGTCAAGATATTTTCTAGGCAGTCAAACTGATTTCTAGTAATATCATGGTATACCTTCTTCTCATTCCCACCCTTCTTCCCTACAGGGCTTTGGCTGAGCAAGATCCCGCTCTACAGTTTAGTGCCACAGTTGGAGTCAATGCCTCTGTCACCACTCATCTCTCGTTCTTGCCCAAAGGAGAACAGCGTAGAACCCGCCCTGTGGCCTGTTCCTTCTGTCCTGAGTTCTCCCACCACATAGAGTTCCCATGTAACTTGGTCACTCAGTATTCTAGTGGAGAGGCCTGTTTCCTAGCAGAACAATTAGAGTTTGCAGAAATTATTTTTGGTATTTATCATGAAAATACCAAGTCAGGTAAGCACCAAATGACTCATCATAATAAGAATAAAAAGAGGCTAATTTGAATGGTATGGCCTTTCTTAGGAGATTCACATTGATGAAGTGTTTCAAGGTGAAGGGTCATGATTCCTGCAATTTATATCTAAAGGGTATAACAAAAAATAAGTTTGTGTGTGGAGAAAGAAAGTGTGTGTGTAGAGTTAGTATAGAAGGAGACAAAGCACTGAATCCAAATGTTAATGTGTGAGTCTAGGTGAAGGATGCCTAAGAATTCATTATGACATTCTTGGCAACTTTTCTGTATGCCTGTAATTTTTTCAAAATAAAATGTTTTTAAAATTTTAAGGCATTTAGACTTTGACTAGAATGTGAGTGAGCAAGATAATTTCTAAAGCATCTTTCAGTACTTGAGATTCAGTGAGTATAAGTAGAAGATTATGTGACTATACTGTAAACAAAAGCCCCTTAATCAATAGACCACAAAATAATTTTCTTTTTTTCCTTAACAGTCAGTAGTATAGCCAGTATCCAGTCATGCAAAGAGTATCTGCTTGGAGTAGTAAAGATTCCAACCAAAGAGCTGCTGGTCAAGAGATCTGGTAAGGATCCTAAATTATCACTTTCTGACCCTACCCTTGCCGATGCCCATTCACTTCCCTTCAAGAGGTAATCTTGGGTTGGGCCTGTAGCTCAGTGGTAGAGGGTTTGCCTAGCATGTGTGAGGCACTGGGTTCGATCCTAGCACCACATAATATAAATAAATGAAGTTTTTTAAAAAAGAGGCAATCTTGTCTGGCTTCCTTGAAAATGTGCATAAGCTTCTGAACCCTTCTAGATATTTCAAAGCTTTGCTCAAAGGCATATTAAAGCCTCAATATTTATTTCCCAATCTTTCCTAATCATTCCAAATGTCTTCTAATAAAACAATGAAGCTTAAAACATTTTATTCATTGTATTCATCCTACTCTAAGAATGATGATGATGATGAAAAAGAGGGAGGAGGAGAAGGATGAGAATATGGCAATACCCATTACATTACATAGCATTTTGTAAAATATTTTCTCTGATCTTGTTTAGAGCCTCAGGATAACCTTGCCTGGCGAGGGTACAGAATCTTATTTTCATTTGACAGATGAGAAAACAGGCTCAGGGATGACAAAACCACCTCGCTAGTACGTAACAGAATTTGAAATCAAATTCAGATTCACCAATTATTTTTTACTATACTGTCCTCTTTCATTGAAGAAGAAGGAATAAGGTAGGTGATAAAGGCCCAAAAGAATACACACAACCACCATGGCAGTGTGGAAATATTGGTGCCATCCTTACTCATAGATGGGTGACCTTGCCCAAGTAATTTGACCTGTCTGAGCCTCTGTATGAAGATAGTTAATCTTGACAAGTATACAAGGTAGGAACTGATGAAATCAGAGTACATGACACGTAGTAGGTACTCAGTAAATGTTAGTTTTTCTTCTCTCATCCATGTTCCTCTATATAATCGTGTAATCTTGTTTCCAGAATTTATCACACACTTCCTAATTTAATTATAAATTAACATTTGAGCATTACCCTCAAATCAGAACCTGTATGTCTGCCAGAGAGAAGTCTGTACAACTTGATAAATGATTCAGTTCTCACTTCTGTCACTTGCTATTTGTGATCTGGAATGAATTATTTCATATCTCAGATCTATAACTCCCTCATCTATGGAAATAATAAGATACGTCACAAGATTATGGAAGCATTTATTGAAATTATACATGTGAATAGAGCGGGGCACATAGAATACCTCAGCTTCCTTCCTTCTGAAACTTACTACAGAGTTTCTCAGGGAGCAGGCACCATCTGGTAAATCTATCTCTACAAATTAAAATTAACCCTTTGCATAAGCCTTTTAGATAATTTGGGATATATCATTTGTCTTTTCTTCTGAGTTCTAAAGTGAACATTCTATTTTATTTCTTCCTACCACTAATCTCAATTATAGTATCTCGGAGCTAAATGGACCATCTAATCTAAGCAATTCGTAAGCACAAGTGAGAAATTGTACACACATTTGTATATTTTTCTAGGACTAATAGATTTTATTACAGCAAAAGGGACTTGTGACCAAAAAAAGTTAAGAATAACTAGGTTATAGAAAAATACTCAAATGAGTGTTACTAAAGCCAAGGCCATAGTTATTAGATTGTCCAAGTGGAAAGAAAGCTTAAAGATCAACATTTTCAGCCACCTCATTTTGTAAACAAAAATAAGAAGGCCAGAAATATTAAATGCCTGTCCAAAACCTTATGTAACCTTTGGCAGGTTAATCTCAGTAAGTCCAAATTGTCTCATTTGTGACAAACATTTCCCAGAAAATTACAGTGAATGTTATCATACTTGTCCACAATCTGCTTTAATATAATTCTGAAATCCACAAAGCCCTGAAAATAAAGTTTTTAAATAACTCATAAAGTAGCTAAATCCAACCTTACCTGACATGAAACTTAGACAACCTTCTGTTTATATAAAGTTTTTTTGAAGCACCATGTTTATTCATTTATATATTGTCTATAACCATTTTGTCACTATAGCTGCTTGGTTGAATAGTTACATCAGACACCAAATGACCCAAAAGCCTATAATATTTACTACTAAAAAAGTTTGCCAACTCCTAACTTAAATGACCCCTGATTGTTATATAATATTCTGTTTATTTTCAAGTCTGAAAAATTCTAAATTCAGAAACAAATCTGGCCCTAGGGGTTTCAGGTAAGATAGTATGAACATGTGGTAAGTGTATTATAGACTTTTGAAGCAGCTAGACATCGGTTCAAATCTTTACCACTTCATAGCTGTAATAAAATTTGATTAGGGGGCTGGGATATAGCAGAGCACCTGCCTAGCATGTCTGAAGCACTGGGTTTGATCCTTAGCACCACATAAAAATAAACAAATAAAAGAATGGCATGCTGTCCATCTACAACTACAAAAAAATAATTTAAAAATTTTTTTGATTAGGTATGTGAGCTATCATTTTCTTATGTAGAATAGGGATTATCCCATTTAATCCTCAGAACTTCATAGGGTTGGTTATCAGGGGAATTAATGAAATAATATATACATGGCACCAGCACAATTTCTGAAATATAATAGATACTGAATAAAAAGTAACTAGTATTGCTAGGTGTGGTGTTGCACGCCTGTAATCCAAGCAGCTCAGGAGGCTGAAGCAGGAAGATCATGAGTTCAAAGCCAGCCTCAGCAAAAGCAAGGCACTAAGCAACTCAGTGGGACCCTGTATCTAAACAAAATGCAAAATAGGGCTGGGGATGTGGTTCAGTGGTCGAGTGCCCTTGAGTTCAATCCCTGGTACCAAAAAATAAAGTAGTCATTATTATTTTGGAATCTAATGTCTGGTCCTTGGTGTGTGTTTACTAAATGGCAAACACTTTGGTGTGGAATACCTGAGATCAGACCCAGATCTCCTGATGTTTTATCCCTGGCCTTTTCCATTGTACTCACAGGACAATAATAATATTTCCACGTCATTTATAGTACTTTTTTTTACAAAGCTCTTCCTAAACCATTATCTCATTTAACAATTATAATAACTTTGATAAACAAGATCAGCATTAATTTTCTCATTTGTGAGGTAAAGAAAGCAAAGCTAAGAGAGATTAATGATTTACCCAGAATAAACCACTGATTCTGGGCTGAGCCAAAGAGAGAACTCAGATCTTTCAACTCCTAGTCTTCATTCTTCCCTTCTAATCTCATTGCCTCAATAGTCAGATAGAAGAGAAACTCTAATTCACTGTTGGTATGTTTTCTTTTCTGTCTTGAGCCAAGCTGATGGATAATCTGGAGTGGAAAGGGGGTAAGTTTTTTACTTTTAAAGACAATAATTAAAAATCTTTTCTTTCTCCCATAAGGAATCACAGGGTGGTATCCTGTCATTTTACCAGAAGATGGAGACCTGCCTCACGGTTTGGAGCTTTTACAGAAGATTGTGGGTGGTCTGGAACTTTCAGTTTCCTTCACCCATCCTGGAGATAGAGAACGGGTATTAGAAGCTGCTGAGTTGATAGGATGGAACTTTGAGAATAGCCTGAAGGATCTTGTCAAGATGGATGAAGAGGAGCCAGCCACTGTCACCATCTCCACCCCAAGACTATGGCTGCCCATGCATTGCGTGCTGCTTGCTGGCCACACACGCATTCATAAGAGCACATATTGCTACCTTCGCTATAAGCTCTATGATCATGAAGCCTTCTGGACTCCTCTCAAGAAGCCTAAAGAATCTGCAGTCAAAAATCAGGTCATGGTTACTTTCCAGGCATCCAAAAGAGCAGAAGTAATTCGGGGCCCTTCACTGCTTTGGTACTTCAGGGAAGAGAGGCTAGAGATCCAAGTATGGAGAGCTTATGGCAATGATAGTGTAGAGAGGCCCCACCAGACGGACAGCTGGATTGGCTCAGCCTACGTGGACTTAGCCAGACTTGGGGAGAGGTCAGCAAGGACACTAACTATCAGTGGTAAGTGAGGAGCCAGGCTCAACTATTATGATTTGGGTATCTACTATGTATTAAGGACTGTATGAGACATCCTGTCCAACATTATTTTATTTGATCTTCCCAGCAATCATGTGGGATACATATTAGACCCATTTTATAGTCATGAAAATGAAGGCTCAGAGTGGTTGGGTAACCTGCCCAGAGTCACAAACAAGTTAGTGTTCTTTCCATTATTACATGCTGAAAGATTAATAATAATGTAGTCGTGCTTCTTGTAACGAAAGAGATTTCAAAGAAAGAGGTCCACAGACTGGTATTCCCAAGTTACAGTTCTTGGAGTCACTAAAGATCCAAGAACTGGCTTTGAACTTTGTAGCACTAGAGTATATCCAAAATCATCAGATTTTTGCACTTAACATAGTCCCTAAAATATTGTAAATACTCAGTTAATATTTATAGAATGAGTAAAGTTAGGGGAATACCTGCTGCGGAAACAAGGATATGCATCCTCTCTGGCCAGCACATTTGGACCCATAAAGAAAATCTATATGGTAATGAACTGATTCTTGTGAATCATATGCTAAGCATTTTTTTCACAAGAATCAGTCAGTTAATTATCATACAGAAAAGAAAACAGTAACATTTTACAAATGGTATGGGTTGGGTACTGTCTTGATCCCTGAGAATTCAAACATGAGTAAGAAATAGTCCCTGACCTCATTGATTTTACTGTCTACTGTGAGAACACAATAGTAAACTAATTATAGGGAAGCATAAGAACTAAAGAAAAGGTATTCTCAGTGGTGCTCTGGAAGCATAGGGATGCAGCATCTCTGGGGCAAAGATGACACCTCAATGAAAGTGGTACTTGACCTCCAAGTTTCAAAGGATTTAGAGATAAGCCAAGGAAAGGAGGAAAGAAAGGTATTCTTAAAAGGGGAAGAGCACTTATGGAGGCACAGAGGCATTAAGCGGTTTGATAAATTTTAGGTGCTATAAGTGGGGACAGCCGGATCATAGGATACATAGGTTGGAATGGTGGACGATAAAGCTAGAGAGGTAGGCAAGAGTACTATGTTTCAACTCTTACTTCTAAGTAGAAAAGTTTGGACTTTTTCCCAGGAGCTATGGAAAACTATTATAATGAGTTCTGAATATAGGAGTAACAGCTTTGCATTCTTTAAAAAAAAAAAAAAATTCTAGCAAGTATAGTGCAGAATAAATTCCAGCTAAGCAGACTAGATTCTTTACAAACATGATATTTATTCAGCATAACACTCCTGTAAGGTTTGTCATTTCCCCCTATTTTTTTTAATTGATTTTATTTTTTTAAATACACGACAGTGGAATGAATTACAATTCTTATTACACATCTAGAGCACAATTTTTCATATCTTTGTATATAAAGTATGTTCACGCCAATTCATGTCTTTATACATGCACTTTGGGGTTTTTTTGCATTACAATTCTTACTACACATATATACCACGATTTTTCATATCTCTCTATATAACACATGTTGACACCCAACTTGTGTCTTTATATATGTACTTTGGTTAATGATGTCCATAACATTCCACTATCCTTGCTAATTCCCTGCTCCCTCCCTTTCCCTTCCACCCCTCTTCCCTATCTAGAATTCATCTATTCCTCCCATGCTCTCCTTCCCTACCCCACTATGAGTCAGCCTCCTTATATCAGAGGAAACATTTGGTTTTTGGGGATTGGCTAACTTTACTTAGCATTATCTTCTCCAACGCCATCCATTTACCTGCAAATGCCATGATTTTATTCTCTTTTATTGCTGAATAAAATTCCATTGTGTATATATGTCACATTTTTTTTATCCATTCATCCACTGAAGGGCATCTAGGTTGGCTCCACAGTTTAACCATTGTGAATTGTGCTGTTATAAACACTGATGTGGCTGCATCCCTGTAGTATGCTGTTTTTAAGTCCTTTGGGTATAGTCTGAGGAGAAGGATAGCTGGGTCAAATGGTGGTTCCATTCCCAGATTTCCATACTGCTTTCCATATTGGCTGCACCAATTTGCAGTCCCACCAGCAATGTATGAGTGTACCTTTTTCCCCACATCCTTGCCAACACTTATTGCTGTTTGTCTTCATAATAGTTGCCATTCTGACTGGAGTGAGATGATATCTTAGAGTAGTTTTGATTTGCATTTCTCTAATTGCTAGAGATGCTGAGCATTTTTTCATATATTTGTTGATTGATTGTATATCCTCTTCTGAGAAGTGTCTGTTCAGGTCCTTGGCCTATTTGTTAATTGGGTTATTTATTTATTTATTTATTTATTTATTTATTTATTGGTGCTTAGCTTTTTGAGTTCTTTATATACGCTAGAGATTAGTGTTCTGATGTGTGAGGGGTAAAAATTTGCTCCAAGGATGTAGGCTCTCTGTTCACCTCACAGATTGTTTCTTTTGCTGAGAAGAAACTTTTTAGTTTGAGGCTATCCCATTTATTGATTCTTGGTTTTAATTCTTGTGCTATAGGAGTCTTATTAATAAAGTTGGGGCCTAATCCCACATGATGAAGATTAGGGCCTACTTTTTCTTCTATTAAATGCAGAGTCTCTGGTTTAATTCCTAGGTCTTTGATCCATTTTGAGTTAAGTTTTGTGCATGGTGAGAAATAGGGGTTTAATTTCATTTTGTTGCATATGGATTTCCAATTTTCCTAGCACCATTTGTTGAAGATGCTATCTTTTCTCCATTGCATGTTTTTGGTACCTTTGTCTAATATAAGATAATTGTAATTTTGTGAGTTAGTCTATTTTACTCTGACCCTTTAATTGAGCAGGTGACCCAGGTTAAAAGAAGATAACTGAGTGAATTTGGGTGATTGTCCAAATTATCTGAACTCTCTGGATCCCGCAAGTATAAATCTGGCCCAGTGGAGCACCTTATCAAATGTTGTATGCCCTATTTTATTGAGGCTGGCTTGGAATCACTTCAGAGAGCAAGAGGAAAGTCCTTGAAGTGAGCCAAGGGTACTTGAATGAACTTCATAAAGACAGGCTTTTAACTTCAGTCTTCTGAAGAATGTAGATTTTGAACACTAAATATAGATCTAAGGGTCTAGCATATATACCCCTTTATATTAAACAATACCAAAGAGGTTATTTAACTTTTTATATCATCCATGCCCCTTCCACTTCTCCACATTCCACTAGTCTGAGCTTTTTATCCACTTGTTCAAGGGCCCTTATACAAGACATTGCATTTTTGTTTTTGTTGAATGAGTCAGTCAACCCATCTAGGATCCATCCAGCTGACTTCTGCATACTATAAGTTTCCTGAGGATAAGGATTTAACTGTGTTGCCTTTAGGTGTCTTCCCTCTTATGACTTGCCCTTATTTTCTGTTCATGATAATCATAACAATTTACATATTCCACCAAGAAGAAAATAGTTTATTTAAAAATAAAAAAAGACTAGAAAGTTCTATTTTATGTGTGCCATATGTGAATCTGTTAATTCCATTTTCTTGAATTGAGTTTAACAGAGCAAACTTTGAGATTCAGAAGGAACTATTGGTGCCTTCTGCTTTGTAAGTAAAATCTCATTTTAACATGCAGCAAACCAGCAAAGTTCAAATCCCTGGGTTTAAATCTGCCGTTTACTGGTATAGTGATCTTGGCAAATTATTTAATCCTTCTGAGATTCTGGCACATAAAAAAGACTTAACTACTATTAATTCCCTTACTTTTCCTTCTTGCCTCCTGCTTCCACCTCCTATTTCCCTTCAAAATAATCATCAGGGTTACTGCCATAACATATTTAATTGGTGAAGCAAGGTTCAACTGAGCACCAGTACAACTTCCTGATTGGGAGAAGTCTAAAAATAGGAGCCTATGGAACATGAAGAAGAGAAGACGGACACTTGTGATTTCATCAAATATTGGACTTGGACTCCGAAGTAGAGTGTTTGCCTAGCATGCACAAAGCCCCTGCGTTCAATCCCCAACACCACCAAAAAAAAAAAAAACTTAGGCTCAGCTAGTTGCTCTAGTACATGAATCCCTTCCACAACAACTCTGCCTGATAGTCTTTTGGTTTTAGCTTCAAATCAGATAATAGAGACATTGTAAAAATTCTCACATTGCATATCAACTTCATAATTTTTTTTGCAAATTGGTGTGTTGGGGCCTGTGGGCCTGTCCCAAGAGAGAGAACCACATATACCCTCAGTGAGTATTTCCTCCAAAATTAGAGAGTGTTCTTGGTTCTTGCTTGCCAAGGCTTGTTCTCCTCTATCCTCTGCAGGTGTGTATCCTCTCTTTGGACGTAATGCTTCCAACCTCTCAGGAGCTGCCGTGCGAGTTCATGTGATTCTTTCCTCTCTTTCTCCACACACTGAGCCCACTCATGAACTGGACTCTGTGGACTGCAGTAGTCACAGTGAGTCTGAGCAGCTCTCCAGAAGGAATGATGAAATCCAGCTCTCTCCACCTGGTGGCCACCAAAAGTCTGCCTCCACCCAGGTCCCCTGCAACAGCACCACCTCTGAAGTCTGCCTGGCCCAGGAGGACCCTGCTGAGTTGGAAAGAACTTTTGCAGTCAGTATCCTGGTAGAAAGAGCAATGCACTTGAGCTTGAAAGGTAGGCTTTGCTTATTTATCCTGGGGCAAATTTCTGACTTCTCAGGATATGGTCCTATCTTCACAAATCTTTCAAATCATGACAGGACCTATAAAAGTGATTAATTACTAATAATTATTATATTTCCCAAGACTAAAATAACATGAAAGCTTTTTTGAACCTAAAACTGATCTTTTTCAATATCCTAATGTGGCATATCATAAATTCCCCAGTCTAGAAACTTGGACATCTACCTAGATATTTCTCTTTTTTTTATCTACCATCATATCATCGCATCTATTAAATTGTTCTGTATCTTAAATTTCTCAGAAATCTCTTCTTCTCCATTGCCACTCACTCAGGCCTTCAGTATGTACCTGGAATCAGGGAATTCTTAACAGTAGATCCATAAACCCCCAAGGGATTCATAAATGAAACTGAGGGTTGGTGACTTGGATAAGAAAATAATTACATTTTAATTTTTATTAACTGCTAATTAGAATTTTTTAAATTTTTTACTCTAATTAAAATTTTTAATTTTTTAAAATAGTACCTGTGATGTCATCAACAATAGAAATCACAGGTATTTTTATATCACATTATAATTATTGCAGATATCTTGGAATATTATTTATACTTATCAATGCTTTGAAATTACAGCAGTTGTTGCCATAAGATCTTGTTAATTAAACATATCCATATCACAAAATTCTTTTAAGTTTCCCTGACTGTTTCAGTCTAATTGCATTTCCTTATAATCATGGGTATTTTATGTTGTTTTTAAGACAGAAATGCACTAAGTTTCTGAGGCTGACCCTAAACTTGCAGTCCCCCATCTCAGCCTCCCAAGTGGCTGTAATTACTATCACGCCTGGCTTCTGTATTACACATTTTAAAGAAACATTGTTAAAAGGCCCAAAGACATCATCTGACAGTCAAAGGAATTCATGGCATAAAGAATTCCTTCCCTACCTTTATTCAACCTTGCACTCTCCCCTAAATTTTCCCCTTGTTGTCACTTTTTTCTTTTGCCTGGTTCATTCCATCTCTTCTCCCAAAGACTCAAATCAAACATCACCATGTACCAGAGGTGATGTAAAGGCCCCCTTCTGTTTGCTCCCTTACCACTTTTGCCTTCTTCAGTGTTGTGTCTTATCACATGGTACTAAAATTGTTTCCATGATTTTCTTCTTCACTAGATTTAAGCAGCTCAAGAGCAAAGACCTTATCTCATTTGTTTATTCAAAATGCAGTCATTCATGTGGCAACAAAACTTATTTGCTATGTGCTATGCACTGTCTTTAGTGCCAGGGATAAATCAGTGAATAAGATAGACAGTGTGGTGCCCTTGTGGAAATTATATTCTGTAGAAACATTCATCTGTGTACCCCTAACCAATAGGGTACATATGAACATGCATGCATACATGCATGTCAATTTTTTAACAAGTTATCCTTTCTTTGTCTCAAATTTTTCATCCATAGCTCTGAAGACTGGGGTTGTGGCTCAGTGGTAGAGCACTGAGTCTCTGGGCCTTTTAGCATGTGTGAGGCACTGGGTTCAATCCTCAGCACAACATATAAATAAATGAATGAAATATAGGTCCATCAACATCTAAAAAAAATTAAAAAGAAAAAGCTCTGAGAAACTTTCCATTATGAAACAACATTAAGCTGTACAGGGTAGCACATGCCTATAATCCCAGCTGTTCAGGAGGCTGAGGCAAGAAAATGGCCTGAGCCAAGGAGTTCAGGGCCAGCCTGGGTAACATAGTGAGACCCCTGTCTCAAAACAACAACAACAAAAACAAACAAAAAAAATAACAGCTTTAATTCAGTACTCTTAAGATTTTTTTCATACTCACATTTAGCATGACAGTTCTATGTCTAGCTCTGTTTTATAAATGAGGCAGCTGAAAAACTAAGAGGTAATTTGAAGGAATATAAATTATGCCCAGGAAACAAAATTAGCTACAGTATCATCAACTCCTAGAGGTGCTCATTAGCCTACCCAGGCAGGAGGACAGGCATTCCTGGGTTCCCACTTTTAGCATAGTGTTTATCTTAGTGCATTTTAATGATCTCTTTTTATCTGTCTCTCTCAGATCAAGAATTAAATATGACTCATCTTGTGCATGTGTGACACAGAGGTGTCAATTAATGTTAGCTTAAGAGAACTGGACTAAATTTGTATAATATATAAAATTAGGCAATACTTGAGGGGAAAATTTTCCTAGCCTAAAGTGAAAATCACTTTAGGCTAAAGGGGAAAGCTCTTCTCCTAACTAAATAGAGTTACTTAGAACTATTACAGTGGAAAAACCCTAGAGAAGGAGTCAGGAAATCTGGCTGGTTCTTCCAAATTCTAGTTAACCAGGTGCAGGATGAGTGAGCCACTTTGCTTTCTGTTCCTTGGTTGCCTTATTTGTAAAATAGGGAGAGAGACACCTATCTTAGGTGATTTTCATAAGTGTGATCAGCATGAGTTTAGTGTGTATAAGAAAACACTTTCTTAAAACAAAAGAAGTTGTTTTAATCTCATTAAAACAATTATGCCATTCTTGATTCATAAGGCTATTTTCATTCTTATGGAAAACACAGGAAATTCAGTGAAAACTCTGGAATGATAAAAATGATTCCGCTCAGGTCTTCTTAACTGTTCTCAATGTGTGTCTCAACCCTGTGAGAGGAATAGTGATTTTCTTCTGGGCCACCTCCAAATGTGTTTGAGAACTTGACCTTTTCCAGAAACATAAACAGGCTCAAATAAATTTATACACAAGGGGGAGAGACAGGGAATCCTGATTTATCACCTGCCTGTTTGGCTCAAAGGAGCATTTCTGCTTAAGACTGATTAAAGAACAATTTTCTTCCAAAGTCAAAATAGTAATTTTGTTTCAAGGCTTTTAGCAAATAGTTGCTTTACAAGTAAAACTCAGTGGGTGGGAAGCCAGTGGTATGAAAAAGAGATCTGAGCAATATTGGTGTACATCTAGAGTTAGAATTTTACTGTGAAGCTGGGCATGGTGGTGCATGCCTATAATCCCAGCAACTCTGGAGGCGATTCCAAGTTCAGCGTCAGCCTCAGCAACTTAGTGAGGTCCTATGCAACTTAACCAGACCCTGTCTCAAAATAAAAGCTAAAAAGGGCTTGGGATGTAGCTCAGTTGTAAAGTGCCCTTCGTTCAATCTCAGATACAATATATATAGTGGAAAGTAATTGATAGCACATTTCAGATAAGGAAACTGAGGTTGAAGGAACTAGAATGAGGTGGTATACTAAATTAGTTTTTGAGAACATGGGAAACAAGTTATCTTGACCCTCTCAGAATAGCAGGTAATCCTCTCTGATGATCTGTCTGTTTCTGGAAACCTCTGCTTGTGTGCATGCAAGCAGATGAGTCAGCTTTTCTCTCCTCCAACCCTGGCAACCTTCTGTAAACAGAGGGCAGAGGTGATTCTGCAAACCTATTATAAGGGCATTGGGCCCTTTTGTGCATCCTCAGTCTACTGAAGGAAACACAGATTACTCTAGAATACTGTGAGAACTGCTGTGATAGAGGCAGGTTATCTCTCCCTAATTGTGAGAGTTTACATTTTATTAGAAGATATCAGTTGAACAGCTTAAGACTACCAGGTACAGTGGCATATCTATAATTCCAGCTACTCCGGAGGCTGAGGCAGGAGGATTACAAGTTCAAGACCAGCCTGAACAACTTAGGAAGATGCTGTCTCAAAATAAAAAAGGAGAATGTAGCTTGGTGGGAGAACTCAGGCCTAGAGTGTACAAGGCCCTGAATTCAATCTGCAATACCATAGAGGAAAAAAGAAGAAGAAAAAGAAGATGAAAACCCACAAAGGAAAGTAGGGAGTGGGAGGTTGTATCAGGCAGAGTCTAGTTGTAGGAAACAGAACCCACTCTAGCTGTTTTTAAGCAGAAACCAGGTTAGTATGGAATATTAAGGTATTTCACGTCATTGGAAAGGCTTAAAGGACTGGGCTTTAGGCTAAACTTTCATGAGAGAACCTCTTAATCTTTTAAGTTCAAGATACAGTGCCAAAACAAATTCAAGAATCACAAACTATCCTCATTGCCATTACCAGGGCCTGTCTATATCCAGGACCAAACCCTGGAGCAGAAAACAATATCTCTGCAGGTTCCTTATTATTAGCAAACACAGGAGGTGAAGGATGTCTTCTGCCTCATGTATACCATCCACATCTTTTGTGAAGGTTATCTTAAGTGGTAGAGATCAATTTCCCTCCATATCCTAGTTGTATGTGTCTTGGAAATATAGTTTTTAACACTTTCAATCTCTATAATCAAGGAATATAATACAATGAAAGTAGGTGGGGTAGATGCTAAGCAAGTCAATAATATAAGTATTATTTAGTTACACTAAAATAAAACTTTTTAAGAAGATAGCTCACTAGATAAAGGTATTATTAGTGCTATTCTGTACTTTTTAAGTGAATAATGATGAGTACTATTTCCATTAAATATTCTTTGCTTACTTCCATTTTGTTAGAATCATCTTTCCTTGTTCTTTCACCAATATGCTTATAAAATGGTTTTGCCATATTGTAGCCAATGGTATTATTTGATTCCTCATATGGTTTTTTGTTTGTTTTGTTTTATTTTCGTACTAGGGATTTAACCCAAGGGCACTTTACCATTAAATATATGCCCAGCCCTTTTTATTTTATTTTTTTTTAAGATCGGTCTCACTCAGTTGCTTAGGGCCTCATTGTGTTGCTTAGGCTAGCCTGAAACTTACCATCTTGCTGCCTCTGCTCCTGAGCTGCTGGGATTACAGGCATGTGCCACTGCCTGGTCCTTCTATAGTTCTTCTATACTTTAGTCCTTTTCCAATTCTAAGGCTCCCCTATCTGCTTTATTTCCCACTAGGTCTCACTTGTGAAATTAGCAGGTCTCTTCCTCCACTTCAGTTCTTTTCCAGGGCCTCCTCACAAAGTCTCCATTTCTCCCTTTTCTCTTTCTGTCACCCAATTTCTTTCATTATTGTGCCCAGTAAAAACTATAAAAGTAATGCTTGCTGGTCTGATTTTGTATCCTGAAATGCTTGAGTCATGAGATTAAACAGCATGACACATCAATCCTTTACCAAAATTTGGGGACAAAAATGCTTTGCTTGGTTTAAACAAATATGTCTCTATGATGGAACATAATATAAAATCTTTTTATTGATTTTTTTTAACTTTTTAAAAAATATATTTTTTTTAATTTATGTATTTTTATGTGATGCTGAGGATCAAACCCAGTGCAAGCTTTCTACCACTGAGCTACAACCCCAGCCCTGAACTTGATTCTATGATGGAAGTGTTCTGTGTCTTCGTTGTTTAGTATGGTGGCCATTTGCCCCATACAGCTATTGAGCATTTCAAATATGATTAGTATAAACAAAGAACTGACTTTTTTCCCCTCCTGTGTTGGGATTGAACCCAGGGCCTTGCACATGCTAGGCAAGTGTTCTACATCTTCAGCCCAGGAAATGAATTTTAATCATATTTAATTTTAATTAATTTAACATTGAATAGCCACCTGTGGCTAGTTGGTTATCTTATTAAACAGCTAAATTAGACTATCAAGTATCATCCACCATCTTCATTTTAAATTGTTTTAAGACAGAATAAATGACTTCACTGAGTCTCCCACTTTGGAAACCTGATCTTATAAAAATTAACACCAGCACAGTACCCAGTGTTTCACGCAGTACTATGGGATTCTTTAACACTCCATTGAGGCAAAAGTAGGACATGGTTTAGAACATGGATCCTGGAGCCTGAATGCTTAAATTTCACTTTCCGTTCCACCATTTAATAAATGTGTGACCAACTAACTTAATCTCTCCGTACCACAGGTTTTTAAAATCTATAAAATGGGAATAATAATAGAAAAATGCCTGTCTCATAGGGTTATGTTAAGGATTCAATGAGTTAATATATGTAAATTTCTTTGAACAGTGCCTGTGATATTGTGGCACTGATTCCATCTACTATTAGTGCATATTTTTAATCCTTATAACCATCTTAGGTTGTATAAGTATAATATGTCCCATTTTACTTGAAGGAACTGTGACCTAGACAGTCCTTGCCCAAGATCACACAGAACATGTATGGTAGAGCTAATAATTGATCGTCTGACTCTTAAGTCTAAGACTCTGCAGTTTTTTCTCCTCTCCCTGGTATTCCCATCATCCCATGAAGAGATGGGAGAAGTCCCTTCTTGCTTCGGATTGTTTATGAACAGAGCCTTAAAAGAACAATTGCAGTAGTAGAAAGATCACTAGACACATTGTAGGTATAGGGAGTAACTCAAAGACCCAAACGTCAAAAAGGGCTAGAAATGATCCTGCTTGTACTGTATAGTGGGAGGCTACTTCTAGCACATTCTTTTTGGTACCCTAAAGTATAGTCACTCTATGTTCTATTTCAGGGAGCCCCTTGACAGAGCGAAAAGTATCAATACCCAGTTGTTGTGTATCCTTTGCAACAGCTGATGAGCCATCTCCTGTATACACCCAAGTGATTGAAAACACAGATTCTCCCATCTGGAATTTTCAACAGCAGTCAAGGTTTGTATTTGCTGATGTTCCATTGACCTCCCAGAATCTGCCTTTTGTTCCAAGAGAAAAGCACAAAGTAATTAACACAATATTTAAGCAGACCTAAAAAATACTTTTCTTACGCAGGCAGTTATTTAATCCTAGTGCTTATGAATTCACTAGTGCTAACAGTGGTTTAACTCTAATCAGTAGCATTCAGAAAGTATTCAGTGAGGCAGCCGCTTATATACCCTCCTCTGTTATAGGCACTGAGCATTGAAATTCTCTGCTATTGAGTTCAAGGTCTAACTAGGAAGAAATACAAATAAAAAATTACAATTAAGTGTGACACATGCTGTAACAAAAGTAAAAAGGATGCTAGTGGAGCTCAGAATAAAAAGAGTATTTGGGCCATCCTGAAAATTCAGAATAAGCTTCGTAAATAAGATACCTCTGCTAAATATTGAAGAATGTATGGGCTGGGGCTGGGACTCAGCTATAGAGCACTTGCCAGGCATGTGTGAGGCATTGGGTTTGAGTCTCAGCACCACATATAAATAAATAAAATAAAGGTCTATCAACAACTTTAAAAAAAATTGAAGATCATATACAAGTTGTTCAGTTGAAGTAGGGTGAAAAGAGCACTCCAGTCAGAGAAAACAAACCTCAGGAAAGGCTGTGTTTTTTTCATTCTTGTAAAATACTCTGGAGCCTTGGCTTTGGAACCAGAGAGACTTGACCTCTAACCCCATCTCTGTTATTTACGAGCTGTGTGAACAAGTTAGTTCAGATTCCTTATCTGTAAAACAAGTATAATTTTTATAGGGTTATTATAAGGTTCAAATTAGAAATACTACTTCACAGTACATAGTATGTGTATAACAAACATCAGCTCTCCTTTAATAAGCTCAAAAAATAGCAGGTGGAGTTTTTGTCAATCATGTTGCCGAGGTAGGGGGCTGGCATACAAGGTCCACAAGTGGGGTGCAGTGTTTGTCCTTCCTTTTCTTCTCTTACTCTGAGCATCATTAAATATGTGGATGCTAATGCTAATTATCATTACACTGCCTCACCTTTTACAAAATTTAATTCTTGTCCACCAACACCAGCCATAGTACATACTCTCTAATCTATTTTCTCGCAGCATTCGTATACTTGAGTCTCATCATTTGCTCACATGTTCAGTTTTGTATAATTTGAGAGGCTGGCCTGAGTCAGAAGCTGAAAACTTAGCAATATTATAGTGAGCTACTGGAAATTACAGAAATTCGGGACATAGTAACCAGGGTACTCATCTAAAATATTAAATCTACCCCAAAAGTCAGGAAACCAAAAGATTAAGCTTCTAAGTGGAGGCAGCCTAACAGAATAATTATAAAACTTCACAAACTCAATGAAGGGACTTTTAGCAAGCTCCCTGAACTTTACAGTTGAGGAGATTGTGGCCAAGGGAGGTTACATACTTTTGTTGAAAACAAAGGCAGGATTAAAAGAAAAATGAATAGTAGTGCTGCTTACAATATCTTTATCACAAAATTAAGTCTACAATTAGAATCCTAACACTGTGTTACTTTCATTTTAGCATACTGTCTTTTTTTGATCTTGAAGTAGACTCTCCAGTAGGTTTACTAGTGCTGTTTAGGGAATGAAATGAAGTCTCTTTGTTTTCTCTGGATCTCCATCTTGCTCACCTAAAGTAGTGGCCCCTGTTTTAGAACTTCAAACTTTAGCTTTTAATTGAGAACTGCAATTTCCTTTATATAAAATATATTAGAGGTTGTTAGTAAATTCCACTTCAGCTTCTTTATTTGCTTTGAAAGTTGGGCACATTCTTATTTTGTTGCCTTGCCTCTGCACAGTATAGAAGAGTCAGGTGTTCAAAGTTCAAATCCAGCCCTGCTATTTACTCTTATATAACCTTAAGTAAATCACTTTTCCTCTCTGAGCCTAGCTTCAGGATTATAAAACAGGATTATAGCACCCATGCCACAGGTTTTCATGTTGATTAAATATATATGAAACACATAGTACTATGCCTGCACAGGTAGGTGTTTAATAATTGTTGTTTTTTTTTCTCTCTCTTCCATTCTTACTATTCTCTCACCTTAAAACTTCAAAAGAATCCTTACCCACTTCCAATAAAACTGTTAATTACATGTTGAGAAGCTTCTTTCCCATACTCAATTCCCTTAGAGAAACAGTTTGATTGTAAATACCAGGGTGAAGGGGAAGTGCTGCAGCTTGGGAAACTGTTTTCAAGTCTTGGCAAGTTATTTCATCTCTCTGTGCTGCCTGTCCCCTCATTTTGACCATGAAGATAAAAATATATTTTAGAAGATGCCTGTGAGGATGAAGTGAAACAATACTGGGAAATTATTTTGCAAACTACAAGAAATCTGCAAATCTAAGATTCATACTACAGAAGATTCCTACAGTTAATTTATGGTGATTGTTTTTCTCAATAGGCTATCAAAAGAGCTGCTTCTGGACCCACAGCAAACCCTGGTCTTCAAAGTTTGGCATAAAGGAGGTATGAACTCTGTTCTGTGAATATAAAAATAAGCTATGTCCTGTTGACAATTTGCAGTCTTTTTTTTTTAACAAGTGAAGCCGTGGCATTGATGGTGCTAAGGATGCAGATATTTGGGGATTGGGAGAAATCCCACAGAAGGCCACAGTGTTCTCCAGTGGAATTTAATACTTAGAAATCATATTTTGTTTATTACCTGCTTAGTGAAGAAATCCAAATGCATTTGAATGTTTCCAGTTGTGTCTGTCAGTAACCAGTGCCCAGCATGCCACATACATGTCATTTCTCTCCACTTCGTGTCATGATAAGGCCTTTCACTGATTGGTTTATTAAGCAAGAGACACTAGCATTTTAAGGCAGTACAAAAGAAAACTTATTTTTCCTTGTTTTAAAAACTCAGAGAGATGCTGACATCATGGTCCTTGAACCCAGTTTTACTCAACTACCATTTATTCAGCGGCATAACCCAGTTGTGTTAAAAACATTGGTTCTGCTGGCACAACAGTGCACACCTGTAATTTCAGTGGTCAGGAGGCTGAAGCATGAAGGTTGCAAGTTCAAGGCCAGCCTCAGCAACTTAATGAGGCCCTTAGTAACTTATGGAACTCTGACTCAAAATACATGCATTTTTAAAAAGGAGCTGGGAATGTGGCTTAGTAGTTAACCACCCCTGGGTTCAATCCCCAGTATCCCCCCACCAAAAGGAACATTGGTTCTGAAGCCAGACTTTGGATTCATATGCCAATTCTGCCCTTTACTGTCGCAATATGACTTTTGGTAAATTACTTAACTTCTCTGTGCTTCAGTTTTCACATCTATAAACTAGGAAAAATAATAGTACCTACTTTAGAGGGTTTTGAGAGAAGTAAATAAGAGCCTGACACTTATGAATACCCTGTCAATTTTTATTGTATTTATTAACAAGTGACAGTGTCCAAGAACTTGACAGACATCTCTAATCTTGCAAGGTGCAAATACAATTAATCTGATTTCATAAATGTAAAAGCTGAGGCCCAAGGAAGTTTAGTGGCAACTAAAGTTGTATAGCTATTAATTGGTGTAGTCAGGATTCAAGCTCAGTTCTGAACTAACTATCCAACCTTCACTGCTTATACTCCACCATGCTGGTAAGTTTAGATGTCGCAGAAAAATGAGGTGTTAAGGATGTCCCACCATCTCACAGTTTAGTAAGCTTAGTAAATTTTATTTCACTATATCCCTCTTATAAATCTAATTCCTTTAGCATTCCTGCTGGGGGATGGGGATGTGGCTAAGTGATAGAGTGCTTGCCTAGCATGTGTGAACATTGGATTTGATCCCCAGCACCACCCAAAAAAAAAAAAAAAAGATCCTACTAGGGCTTGTTTCCAAACCTTCATCAATTTGGAGTCACCTACAAAGTCACAGTATTTTGTTGGCCAATGCTAATTTTCAGTATTGACTACAAAGCCTAAAAGACCAGAGTAATCAGGGTGTTACATAAGTTACATAATGTATTTCTGCTTGTGTTCCTGTTGCTTTTTTTTTAATAATGTTATTGTATTTTATATACCTTTATTTTATTTACTTATTTTTATGTGGTGCTGAGAATCAAACCCAGTGTTTCACATGTGCTAGGCAAGCACTGTACCACTGAGCCACAACCCCAGCCCTTTGTTCTTGTTTTGATGGTTAGTTCCATGTTGCTGCTAGCTAGTCAGCTAGCTAGTCCCACCATTATCCAGCCTCATCAATGCAGAAAAACTTAAAAATCAGATTTCTTTAAATCAAAACAAGAAATTCCTGCAGTATTTAGCTGGGATTCTCACTCTTCTCTTGCTTTCCCCCCACCCCTTTAAAGTGCTAGAGAAATCATCAAGTAGACCAGGGTTCACTTCAATTCAATAGCAAGAAAAAAGAATAAGCTTTGGCCATATGCACACCTGGGTTCAAATTTTGACTCTGCCACTTAATAACTATATGACCTGAAATAGATCATTTTATCTCTTCTCTCTTCCTCATTTTTTAAATTAGGATAATAGTACTTGTCTTTCAGGGTTTCATGAGGACTAGAAATGATATATGTAAAATACTTGGCACAAAATTGTTGCTTAATAAGTAGAGATACTTTTATTATTATGCTGATACTGTTCTAGGGCTATTGGGTATAGAGAATAAATTGCAGATTTTCAGACTCTCTAGAGGGTCTTGTAAGATTCTGTTTTAAATGAAGGTGAAGAAAATGCTAGACCAAACTAAGCAATATTTATCTAATTCTCTCAGTGTGTATAGACTTCTCTTAAATCCATCCTTTCCACACAGATTCAGCAAATCTATTATAGAAAGTACTCAAAGCAGTACACAAAGGCTATACTCAACAGATATTTGAATTCCTACTCTGTGTCAATCACTATGACAAGTGCCAGGGATAGACATGGTCCCTGACCTCACAGAGCTTACAGCCAGTGAGGGACACAAAAAATATATAGTTTATTATGATTAGGCAATCCAGGGTACTCTGAAAGGGAACATCTAACCCAGACCTAGGATATTAGAGGCTTCTCAGAACACACCTCAGCTGAGAAACAAAGGAGCAGAACATTCTGTAAGAGGGGACTACAAATAGAGTAACCTGTGTCGGTTTTCCAGGGGATTATCTTCTTTTTGTAATTTGTGTTTGTTTGTTCTTAATTAGATATAATAAATATGTATATCTTAGAAAATTTGGAAAATACAGATAAGAATAAATAAGAAAATGCAAATCTCTTATAATTCCATAGTTTCAAAACTCACTGCCCTGAGGAAAATCACTGAGATATGATAACCAAGGGAAAAGAACAAGTGTTCCTTAAATTAGGGATATTTTCTAGTTAACGTATATCATAAGGACAAGGCTCAACCCTGCCATTTTTTCCCTCACCTTGCAGAAAGGGAATTCATAGCAGGCTCTTGTTACCAGCTCTTTCAACCTCATCATCTGTCTTTTTTGATGGCTTTGGAATCACTAAACTTCTGAAGTTGCCTGATCATCTTCTCTGTGCAGCCTCTAATCTCACTGGCAGGGTGTGCCCAGCCAAGCTGCCCAACTCTTCTGTTTCTTCCACAGATGAAGAGAGGGTGATTGGCTTTGCCTCGGTGGACCTCTCCCCATTGCTGTCTGGCTTCCAGTTCATCTGTGGCTGGTATAACATCACAGACTTCAGTGGAGAGTGCCAGGGGCAGATAAAAGTTGCTATCTCCCCTTTGGAGAGTTTGATACACTTCAAAGAAGAAAGACAAGCAAGGCGTGGGGTGGAGACCCCAGGAACACTGGTATGTATCCTGATTCACATCTAACTAGTAAGGGTCCTACTGAGCAAAGCCCATAAGATCCTGTACGCTGGTGCTTTCTGACTTATAGAACACATTGTATTTTCGTATCTCTTAACAACCTCCTGGTTTTGGGGGAGTGATGAAAATGTTCTAGAATTAGGTAATAGTAATAGTTATACAACTCTGAATATACTGGAAACCAGTTAATCAAACACTTTTGTGTGTGTGTGTATGTGTGTGTCTGTGTGTGAGAGAGAATAGGTCTTTGGGTGTTAGGCTTATTTTTTTAATTTTTATTCTAATTTGTTATATATGACACCAGAATGCATTATGATTAATATTACATATATAGAGCACAATTTTTCATATCTCTGCTTGTATACAAAGTATATTCACACCATTCGTGTCTTCTTCATACATGTACTTAGGGTAGTGATGTTCATCTCATTCCACCATCTTTTTTTTTTACCCCCTTGTCCCCTTTATCCCCTTCCCTCCCCTTTGCCCTATCTAGAGTTTGTCTAATCTTCCATGCTACCCCTCCCAACCTCACTATGAATCAGCCTCCTTATATCAGAGAAAACATTTGGCATTTGGTTTTCTGAGATTGAATAACTTCACTTAGCATTATATTCTCCAACTCCATCTTTTTACCTGCAAATGCTATGATTTTATGCTCTTATTGCTGAGTAATATTCCATTGTATGTGTGTGTGTGTGTGTGTATCTCACATTTTCTTTATCCATTCATCTCCTGAAGGGCATCTAGGTTGGTTCCACAGTTTAGCTATTGTGAATTGTTCTGCTATAAACATTGATGTAGCTGCATCACTGTAGTTTTTAAGTCCTTTGGGTATAAACTGAGGAGTGGGATAACTGGGTCAAATGATGATTCCATTCCCAGTTTTCCAAGTAATCTCCATACTGCTTTCCATATTGGCTGCACTATTTTGCAGTCCCACAAGCAATGTATGAGTGTGCCTTTTCCCCCACATCCTCGCCAACACTTATTGTTGTTTGTATTCTTAAGTAGCTGCCATTCTGACTGGAGTGAGAGGAAATCTTAGAGTAGTTTTGATTTGTATTTATCTGATTGCTAGAGACATTGAGCATTTATTCATATATTTGTTGATTGATTGTATATAACCTTCTGAGAAGTGTCTGTTCAGTTCCTTGGCCCATTTGTTGATTGGGTTATTTGTTGTTGGTTTTTGTTTTGTTTTGTTTTGTTTTGTTTTTTTTGATGTTTAGCTTTTTGAGTCCTTTATATACCCTAGAGATTAGTGCTCTATCTGATGTGCAAGTGGTAAAACTTTGTTCCCAAGTTGTAGGCTCTCTATTCACCTCACTGATTGTTTCTTTTGCTGAGAACCTTTTTAGTCTGAATCCATTCAATATTAATTCTTGAGTTTAATTCTTGTGCTATAAGAGTCTTGTTAAGGAAGTAAGGGCCTAATCCAATATGATGGAGATTTAGGCCTACTTTTTCTTCTGTTAGACTCAGGGTCTCTGATTAACTCCTAGGTCCTTGATCCACTTTGAGTTGAGTTTTGTGCATGGTGAGAGATAGGGGTTTAATTTCATTTTGTTGCATATGGCTTTCCAGTTTTCCCAGCACCATTTGTTGAAGAGACTATCTTTTCTCCAATGTATGTTTTTGATGCCTTTGTCTAATATATGATAACCATAATTACGTGGGTTAGTCTCTGTGTCCTCTATTCTGTACCATTGGTCTTCCTGTCTATTTTGGTGCCAATACCATGCTGTTTTTGTTACTATTGCTCTGTAGTATGGTTTAAGTTCTGGTATAGTGATGCCACCTGCTTCACTCTTCTTGCTAAGGATTGCTTCATCTTTCTGGGTCTCTTATTTTTCCAGATGAATTTCATGATTGCTTTTTTATTTCTCTGAGGGTTGTCATTGGGATTTTGATTGGAATTGCATTAAATCTGTATAATGCTTTTGGTTGTACGGTCATTTTGACAGTATTAATTCTGCCTATCCAAGAACAAGGGAGATCTTTCCAACTTCTAAGGTCTTTAATGTGCTTTAGTTTTCATTATACAGGTCTTTCACCTCTTTCATTAGGTTGATTCCCAAGGTTTTGTTTTGTTTTGTTTTGTTGTTGTTGTTGTTGTTGTTTTTGAGGCTACTATAAATGGAGTAGTTTCCTCATTTCCCTTTCAGAGGATTTGTCACTGATGAACAGAAATGTCTTTGATTTATGGTGTTGGTTTTGTATTCTGCTACTTTTCTGAATTCATTTACTAGTTCTAGAAGTTTTCTGGTGGAATTTTTGGGGTCTTCTAGGTATAGAATCATATCGTCGGCAAATAGTGATAATTGGAGTTCTTCTTTTCCAATCTGTATCCCTTTAATTTCTTTCGTCTGTCTAACTGCTCTGGCCAGTGTTTCAAGAAGTATGTTAAATAGAAGTAGTGAAAGAGGGCATCCTGTCTTGATCCAGTTTTTAGAGGAAATGCTTTCAATTTGTTTCCATTTAGAATGATATTGGCCTGGGGCTCCGCATAGATAGCTTTTACAATGTTGAGATATGTTTCTTTTATCCCTAGTTTTTCTAGTGTTTTGAACATGAAGGGGTGCTGTGTTTTGTAGAATGCTTTTTCTACATCTATTGAGATGATCATATGATTCTTATCTTTAAGTCTATTGATGTGATGAACTACATTTATTGATTTCTGTATGTTGAACCAACCTTGCATATCTGGGATGAATCCCACTTGATCATGGTGCATGATCTTTTTGATATGTTTTTATATTCGTTTTGCCAGAATTTTATTGAGAATTTTTGCATCTATGTTCATTGGACATATTGGTCTGAGTTCTCTTTTTTTGATGGGTCTTGGCATGGTTTTTGGAATCAGGATGATACTGACCTCATAGAACGAGTTTGGAAGTGCTCCCTCTTTTTCTATTCCTGAAATACATTGAAGAGTATTGGTATTATTTCTTCTTTAAAGGTCTTGTAGAATTTGGCTGTGTATCCATCTGGTCCTGGGCTTTTCTTGGTTGGTAGGCTTCTGATGGCGTCTTCTATTTCATCATTTAAAATTGATCTGTTTATATATCATCCTGATTCAATTTGGGCAAATCAGATGACTCTAGAAATTTGTCAGTGCCTTATTTTTATTTTATTGGAGTACAAATTTTCAAAATAATTTCTAATTATCTTCTGTATTTCTGTAGTATCTGTTGTTATATTTCCTTTTTCATCCCATATGTTACTAATTTGAGTTTTCTCTCTCCTTCTCTTCATTAGCATGGCTAAGGGTTTGTCAATTTTATTTATTTTTTCCAAGAACCAACTTTTTGTTTTGTCAGTTTTTTCAATTGTTTCTTTTTTTTCAATTTCATTGATTTCAGCTCTGATTTTAATTATTTCCTGTCTCCTACTGCTTTTGGTGTTGATTTGCTCTTCTTTTTCTAGGGCTTTTGGATGTAATGTTAAGTCATTTATTTGTTGACTTTTTCTTCTTTTGAAGAATGAGTTCCATGCAATGAACTTTCCTCTTAGTACTGCCTTCATAGTGTCCCAGAGATTTTGATACGTTGTATCTGCATTCTCATTCACCTCTAAGAATTTTTAATCTCCTCTTGATGTCTTTTGCAAACCATTGTTCATTCAGTAGCATAATATTTAGTCTCCAGGTGTTGGAGTAGCTTTTATTTTTTTATTTTATCATTGATTTCTAATTTCATTCCATTATGATCTGATAGAATACAGGGTAGTATCTCTACTTTTTTAAATATTTTTTATTTTTTAGTTTTAGGTGGACACAACATCTTTATTTTATTTTTACGTGGTGCTGAGAATCAAACTCAGTGCCTCACACATGCTAGGTAAGCACGCTACAATTTGAGCCACATCCCCAGCCCCAGTATCTCTACTTTTTTATATTTGCTAAGAGTTGCTTTGTGGCATAATATATGGTCTATTTTAGAGTAGGATCCATGTGCTGCTGAGAAGTGGTAATACACAAAAAAGTATATTTGTTCATTGAGGATGAAATATTCTATATATGTCAGTCTTTGTTCAGCTTTTGTTTGGACGATCTATCCAGTGGTGAAAGAGGTATGTTAAAGTCAACCAGAATTATTGTGCTGTGGTCTGTTTGACTCTTGAACTTGAAAAGAATTGGTTTGATGAACAAAAATGCTCCATTGTTTGGGGAATATAAATTTATTATTGTTATGTATTACTGATGAATGGTTCCCTTAAGCAGTATGAAATGTCCTTCTTTATCCCTTTTGATTAACTTTGACTTGAAGTTTACTGTATTTGATATGAGGATGGAGGTCCTTGCTTGCTTTCGCAGTTCATGAGAGTGGTATGATTTTTCCCAACCTTTCACCTTTAGTCTGTGGGTGTCTTTTTCTGTGATATGAGTCTCTTGGAGGCAGCATATTGTTGTGTCTTTTTTTTTTAAATCCAAGCTGCCTATCCATGTCTTTTGATTGGTGAGTTTAGGCCATTACATTCAGGGTTATTATTGACACATGATTTGTATTCCCAGCCATTTTTGTTTATGTTTGGTATTTAATCTGACTTGGCTTCTCCTTTGATTAGTTTTTCCTTTAGTGTAATTCCTCCCTTTGCTGATTTTCATTGTTGTTTTTCAATTCCTCTTCATGGAATATTTTGCTGAGGATGTTCTATAGTGTGGGCTTTTGAGTTGTAAATTCTTTTAACTTCTGTTTATCATGGAAGGTTTTTATTTCATCATCAAATCTAAAGCTTAATTTTTCTGTATATAACATTCTTGGGGCTAGGGATGTGGCTCAAGCAGTAGTGCACTTGCCTGGCATGCGTGTGGCCTGGGTTCAGTCCTCAGCACCACATACAGAGAAAGATGTTGTGTCCGCCGAAAACTAAAAATAAATAAATATTTAAAAATTCTCTCTCTCTCTCTCTCTCTCTCTCTCTTTTAAAGATTCTTGGTTGGCATCCATTTGCTTTCAGAGCTTGATATATGTTGTTCCAGGATCTAGTAACTTTCAGGGTCTGGGTTGAAAAATCTGCATATAATCTAATTGGTTTCCCCCTATATGTAATCTGATTTCTTTCTCTCGTGGCTTTTAATATTCTCTCCTTATTCTGTATGTTAGGCATTTTCATTATAAAGTGACTTGGTGTGGATCTGTTGTGATTAAAAGTACATTTGGCATCCTGTAAGCCTCTTGAATTTGGTTTTTCAATTCATTCTTCATGTTTGGAAAATTTTCTGATATTATTTCATTGAATAGTTTGCTCATTCCTTTGGTTTGGATCTCTATTCCCTCCTTTATCCCAATAACTTAAATTTGGTCTTTTTATGTTATCCCATATTTCTGGAATGTTTTGCTCTTGTTTTATTATCATATTCACTGTATTATCTACATTATTTTCAGTATTATATATTTTGTCTTCATTGTCTGAGGTCCTATCTTCCAAGTGGTCTAATCTGTTGGTGATACTTTCAACTGAGCTTTAATCTGGTTTATTTTTCTTTCATTTCAAGGATTTCTGTTTGTTTTTTTAGAATTCCTTATTGAAGTAATCTTTTGCTTCCTGAATTTGTTTATGTAGCTCTTTGTCAAAATGATCTTTTGCTGCCTGTATTTGCTCTCTTATATCATCCTTTAATTTGCAGAACATTTTAATTATATACATCCTGAACTCCTTCTCAGTAATTTCTTATGCTGTTCTTGCCATGGATTCTGATAATGTGGTATCTTGATTTGTTTGGGACACTTTCTTTCCTTTTTTTTTTTTTCCTATTGCTTGTATTTCTTCCCTTCTAGCACTGTGGATCTAAAGTGTTACTGTTTTTACCTTATAGGCTTATAGTGCCCATGTAGGGATCTAGTACCTCTCCTTTGAGGTGAAGGACAATGTTATCAGTTCCTAATATAAACAGTGTACACCCTAAAAACAAATGTTTGGTATTAAGATGTTTACAGTTTGGTCACAATGTACAGAAATGGTGAATCCAATTATTATCCACAGTATACTCAGTAGGTTTGTAAAAAAGTTTACAGTTTCTGATGGAGGACAAAGAACCAGGAGGGAGGGTAGGATGATATGCTGAGGAGGTAGGAGGTGAGGATATAGAGTTGTTATATCTTAGGAAGTGTGAAAGAGAAATCCAAAGAGGAAGATTAGTAGCAGGAGAAGGGAAAGGAAGTAATTTGGGGTAGACAAGTAAGTGGGAAGGCAGTAGAGTACATAAAATAAACACACATATATATGGAGAAAAATTAAAAATGTTAAAATAGTAGCAATTGGTAGGATAAAAGAAAAAAAAAAAAAAAAATATATATATATATATATATATATATATATATATATATATATACACACACAACACAGCTATAATATACTATTCAGACATCCCAGTCCTCAAACTCAAAATCCTAATTCATGCAAAATACTTGGTTTCACATATGTTAGGGATGTGAGGGCAGGAGAATGGAGGGGGGGGGGTGAAATCTTGAAGGAAGAAACAGGATTGTTTTGGTTGGAAGTCCATGTCTTTCCTGCTTCCCTTCTCATCCAATAGGTAGGTTGTCTGTTGTTAGCTGGTATCTCCACCCTCAGGATGTCACTATGCTGGGGTAGTGGCCTCTGGGGAGAGGAGGGAGTACATGGCCAGCTGGAGTTCCAAACTGGGTGTTGCCTTCCACTGAAGAAGGTGATGAAGGTGGCCCAAGATGGAGGCGCCTTCTTTCAGCAGTGGGCTGTCGGGTAGGGTGTGGGGAGGCAAGCAGCGGCGTTGGAGGATGAGTTCAGAGATGAGCTCTGTGGTGTGTGTGGCTATCAGCTGACTTCAGAGCCTGTGTGAAGTTCTTGGGTGCAGGGAACAGGCAGGCTATTGTACGTAGGGGAGTCTATCCGTTGCTGTAGAGTCCCAAGATGGTGGCCACCAGGGAGCCCCAGTTGATAGATGGGGGTTCACACAGGAGTAAGTTCTACGTGTGAGAACCTGCCGGGTGTTCTGCATGGGAGTGGCCTTGGTGATTTCTGCTTGGTGCTCGGTGGGTGGCCGAAAGTTCTGTGCAGGTGTGGATGGTGCCCGCTCAGGTACCTGGTAGTCCTGCATGGGTGAGTAATTGGGTGGCTGTGATTCCTGCATGGGAGCAAGAATTTTGCTTGCAGAGAAGCAGTATTCTCACAACTTGAGTCCCAGGTCACTAAGCGACACAGAATGTTGCCTCCCTCTAGCCCACCACCTTGAATCTCCCCAAACACTTTTAAAGGGTGAATTTTATGCTCCATGAAGTTTATCTCTGTTTTTAAATAAAATAAGATTAGTTGCAGTATAGAATTTGAAACCATATCTATTATTTTTTAAAAGTTTGTTACATTAAAATTATTGGTCTTTCACTTTAAAAAATAAGAAAGAGTGGAAAAAGAGGAATAGGCAATAGTAAGTAGAGACAACTCTTTCAAAGAGTTCAACTGTTAAAGAAGAATTAAAAGAAAGAAATTTCCTAACTGTCCCAGATAGAGGAGCTCTGTTGAAGCAAAGACTTGTGTTTTATTCATGTCTTTTTCATGCATCCTTGGCCCAGGGTCTGGCACACAGTATAAATCAATACCTACTGAATGGATAAATGCATTAGAAAATGACAAGGGTTCATTGGTCTTTATATATAGAAGATATTTTTTCTTCCAATCAACCCTAATAGTCATAAGACAAGAAATACCATAGTCAGGGCTGGGGTTGTGGCTCAGTGGTAGAGCACTTGCCTAGTATGTGTGAGGCACTGGGGTTCGATCCTCAGCACCAAATAAAAATAAATAAATAAATAAAATAAAGGTATTGTATTCATCCACAACTAAAAAAGAAAGAAAGAAAGAAATACCACAACCAGTTGGTCCTCACATGTAAAATAAATACAAGATAATGTCCAGCCAGAGTTTACAAACTAGCTGGAGGAACAAGAGCATAAATATAGATAAAACAACAAAAAAGCAATCTGATGACATAGTCCATAAAATAAGGATAATAATAGTACCTACTTCATAAGATAATTGTAAAGTTTAAATGAGAAAAATAAATGCTAATAGCTTAGCACAGTGCTCAACACATAGGAAACAGACTTCAGTGGAAACTCTACTGAATAAATTTTACAAGTTTATTTATATACTGCTTTGTTCCAAGAGAGTTCATGGTAACCAGTGTACTATTTTTCTCATTGCTTTTCAGATCCCAATATATAATACCTTTTCCTTCCCTGCCTCTGATATGTATGCTGCATTCCCCAGCCATATTGTAGAACATATCCAGGACCAGCTTGTTCACACCTCTTCAAAGGAACTTGATTTCTCCTCTCCTGGGAAGTGAGTAAATGTCTTGATGGGCAAAAGTGGGGTCAAAGAGTGGAAGTATGTGAACTGCTTGTCATATCTCCTTCATTAGAGGAAGAAATTAGAGATAGGATAAAGCTTTGCTGATCTCACAATGCCCCCCACCCCTAACCCTAAGATCTGTGAAAATAGAATTTCATAAGATAGGAATTAAAAGTTTACTGTTATCAAAAGTATTACTTTGTTGCAAGAAACACTCTTATCCTCAGAGGCCTTTAACATTTTGGGAGAAATGTATCATCTTTCCCCTCCCAAAAATATGCAGGCTGTTTTGCAGAGAGCCATTGGCCCATCCTTTTCACTAAGCCAACCGTCATCATATATTTGATATCAGGGCTAGAGCATGCTCCATCTGGTCAAGGAGACAGGCCCAACAGTAAGATTGCTTCTTTCCACTCCACTCCCTTTCAGACCCTAGTGGCTTCCACCAGAGAGTCTTTGCTGTGTCTTTCCTCCCACCTTAGGGAGGAGGCAAGGAGTCTTCTCCCACCACACCCACTCCAGAATAGCAGTTAGTGAGTTGACCCTTTATTCTAAAACACCCTCTCATACTGCTTACACACTCCAAGTCCTGTTCCTTTGGTAAGTAATTTTCTATTTGGTCACCGTATGAAGAGATTCTCTTTTCTCTGTATAGAAAGAGCTATGTGTCTGTCAAATCCTAGATCCAAGGTTTAGATAATTCTTTTGTTATCTGTAAGTATTGTTTGACCATAATCAGTCAGAGACACATGGGTGGGATGAGAATGTCTCTAATGTTCATTGTTTAGTAATTTGAAAAGCAAAAAGGTTAATGGTTTGCTTTTTTTTCCACATAAAAATGTCCCTGTTACTTTTTTACAAAGACCATATCAAAATGTCACATTCTAATCCAGCCATTCATCCAAGGGTAAACTGTAATTCCCTCTCTAACCACCTCACCTAACAGAAATCCAACTGTTTCTGACCCTTCCTTGTTCCAAGTCTTGGTGGTGAAGTGTATTGGAGATCAGACAGATTTGGAGTTCTGTCCTGGCTTTTTCTCTCATTGGTTATATGTGATCTTAAACTAATTACTTAAATTCTCTGAGCCTTAGCCTTAATTTTCTTATTTGTTAAATGAAAGTAATATATTACTCAAGGGTTGTCATGAATAGTAAATGAGAAAAGAAACAAATCATTTTTACACGCATGTAATAATACATGTGACCCCGGCATGGTGGTGCATGCCTATAATCCCAGTGGTTTAGGAAACTGAGGCAGGAGGATCACAAGACAACCTCAGCAAAAGCAAGTCATTAAGCAACTCAGTGAGATTCTGCCTCTAAATAAAATACGCAAAAGGGCTGGGGATGTGGCTTAGTGGTTGAGTGCCCCTGAGTTCAATCCCCAGTACCCCCCAAAATAATAATAATAATAATAATAATAATAATAATAAATGTGAAACTCCTGGAGCAGCAGTTTCCAAGATTTTTATCTTTGTACTTTATTTATAACAGCCAAAAACTCTAAACAACTCAGGTGTCCATCAACAAATAGATGAACAGATAGCCAAATTGTGGTATATCCATATGATGGAATACTACTCAAAAATAAAAAGAAATGTATTATTGATAAACAACAAAATGAATCTCAAAATAATTATGCTGAGGAATAGAAACTATAATAAAAGAATATGTTGTATATAATTCTATTTATATAAAATTCTAGAAGATGCATACTAAGATATAGTAACAGAACAGGTAAGTGGTTGTCTAGGGACAAGGCAAAGTGAAGAGAGAGGGAAGGAGAAAGAAATTACAAAAGGCAAAAAGAAACTTGGAAATAATAGATATGTTTATTATCTTGTGGTAATTATTTCCTTAGATGTTTACATGTATTGGAACTCATCAAATTGTATGCTTTAAATATATAACATTTACTGTATATTTTGGTTCTACCTTTGCAAAGCAGTGGTTCTCAAACATTTCCACTTCAGAACTCACTTTGCTCTTTAAAATTATTGATGACCCCAAAGAGATTTGTTTATTTGAGTTATATATATCAATTTTAACATATTAGAATTGAGAAACTTTCAAAACTTACAAAATCAATTATATTTCTGTACACCAGCAATGAATCATCAAAAATGAAATTTTGAAAAGTTTTGTTTACAATAACACCAAATGGAATAAAAAATATATATAACAAAAGAAGTATTAAATGTATTCTGTAAAAACTACCATGTTTTATTGAAAGAGATTAAAGAGGATCTACATAAATGGGAAAATATCCCATATGTTTATAGATTGGAAGACTTAGTATTATTAAGATGGTAGCAATCCCCAAATTGATCTATAGATTCAACACAATTCATATCAAAAATGCTGTTAACTTCTTTCTGGAAATGGACAAACTGATCCTAAAATTCATATGGATGGTTAAGAAACACAGAAAAAGTAAAACAGCCTTAAAAAAAGAACAAATTCCCAATTTCAGAGCTTACTAAAAAGCTACAGTAAGCAAGAAAATACACAAGAATAGAAATGTAGATCAGTGGGATAGAAATGAAAATCCAAAAATAAACTCATAAATCTATGCTCAACTGATTTTCAACAAAAGTTCAAGATGGCTAAATGAGGAAAGAGTAGTCTTTTCAACAAATAGTATTTGGAACATCTGAATATCCACATATGGAAGATTGAAGTTGAATTTTTTTTTTTTTTGGTACCAGGGATCGAACTGAGGGGCACTTAACCACTGAACCACATCCCCAGCCCTATTTTGTATTTTATTTAGGTACATATATGGTCTCACTGAGTTGCTTAGCACTGTGTTTTTGCTGAGGCTGGCTCTGAATTTGTGATCCTCCTGACTCAGCCTCCGGAGCCCCTGGAATTATAGGCAAGAGCCTATGCACCTACCAAACCTCTTCTTTGTACCATACAAAAAAAAATTAACTACAAATGGTCACATGTCTAAATGTAAAAGCTAAAACTGTAGAATTTTTCAAAGAAAACACCTTTGTGAGTTTGGATTATATGGTGATTCAGATATGACAACAAAAGAAAAATAACAGATAAATTCAGTTTATCAAACTTAAAAACTTTCATGCTGCAAATGACATCACCAAGAAAATGAAGACACAGCCCATAGAATGGGAGAAAATATTTGCAAATCACAGATTTGACAAGGAATTTGTACCTAGATTATATAAAGAACTCTTAGAACTCAATAGTAAAAACCCAAATAACCTGGTAGGGGATGTGACTCAGTGGTAGAAGTGCTTGCCTAGCATTTGCAAGGCAAGTCACAATTTGCAAGTCATAATTCAATCCCCAGCACTGCAAAAAAGAAAAAGAAAAGAAAAGAAAAAAAAAAGCAACCAATAGCAACCAATTGTTTAAATAGACAAGGAATCTGAATAGACATTTCTCCGAAAACAATGTACAAATGGCCAATAAGCATGAGATAGAAAACAAAACTACAATAAGATACCACTTTACATCCACTAAAGGTACTATAATCAAAAAGACAAATATTGCAAGTGTGAGGAAGAATGTGAAGAAATCAGAGCCCTCATACATTGCTTAGTGAGACTATAAAATGGTACAACTGCTTAGAAAAATAGTCTGGCAGTTCCTTAAAAATTTAAATGTATAGTAACCATTTAACCCAATAATTATACTCCTAAATGAAGAGATATGTCTACACAAAAACTTACATGTTTTCTTGTAGCAACATTATTCCTAATAACCAAAATGTAGAAACAACCCATATGTCCAACAAATGACAAGTAAATAAACAAAATGTGGTATAATTATACAATGAAATATTATTCGGCTATTAAGAGAAATGAAGTACTAATGCATATGATATGGAAGAGGCACAAAAACATGCCAAATGGAAGGAAAGTCACACAACAACAACAACAAAAAAAACATGTTATATGATCCCATTTCTTTGAACTATCCAAAATAGATAAATTATAGAGACAGAAGATAAATCAGTAGTTACCTAAGGCTGAGATGTTTTGGGTAGAAATTGGAATGATTGCAGTAGTTATGGGTTTTTTTTTTAATATTTCTAGTTATAGATAGACACAATACCTTTATTTTATTTCTTAATTTTTATGTGGTGCTGAGGATAGAACCCAGTGCTTCACATGTGCTAGGCAAATGCTGTACCACTGAGCCTACAATCCCAGCCCTGAGGTTTATTTTGAAGGTGATAGAAATGTTCTAAAATTGATTGTGGTAATGCTTATACAACTTTGTGAATATACTAAAAATCATTGAATTGTATGCTTTAAATGGGTTGAACATGTAGTATGTGAATTATATCTCAATAAAGCTGTTATTTAAAAAAGAAAAAAATTATTACTGGAGTCACATTTTTTAATATCATGCTCAGAAATTGGAGATTTACACTATAGATTTTAAAAAAGAACTTTAGAAAGGAATGATGGTGATGAATTAGATTAATCACTCATTGAACGCTTATAGCAAGGCTTGGTATTAAAATAAGGGCTCCATATGTTATTATTATTGTCGATATTATCAGATCTGTTTTAGAGAAATCACTTCAGCTATAATTGTGGAGAATGGAAGAAGGTGGAGTGGGTAAGACTGATGGCAGGACTATTTGGAAGACTTTTGTGAACCAAGCAAGAGTTGATGTAACCAAAAATATACTATTAGAGATAGGTTTGCAGTGCCATTTCAGGAGAGTGATTTTTTGGTCACACTAGGAGTTTTCTCATGGGCTTAGAATTTATTTTGCTCCCATTTTCTCTGGACAGAAGTGGTACCAGTGGTACCACAAGAAGCCTGGCAGCACGCCATGAAGAGCATGTGCAGAACATCCGCCGATTTCATGAATCCCTACAGCAAGGAGAGGCAATCTTGACAAGTGATGACAAACTGACCGCATCGCCTTTGTCCTCCCACACCTCCATTCTGACTTCTCTCAGGTGAGGCACTCTGCTAAGACAAGGCACAAGAAAGCATTGTGATGCACAAAGTGAATGTCAGTGGCACCAGGCAATACCACCATCAGTTACCCCTGAGCTGGGAGATTTAGTAGAAGGCTCTTGTGCATGTTAGTATTGGATTGAACCTTTGGAGCCTCATAGGTATTCCTCATGGATGAATCTCTCAGTTTAGAGCCTCCCGCTCCTTTAGAAAAGTAAATGATCTGCATATAAATATAGGAACTTTAGCTTGTTCGCCAAAACTTAATAATAACTAGTCTCACATCTGCACAGCCTCACATCCTTTTTAAAGTTTATAAAGCCTCATCCTGCCCATTGTCCTTTTTTTAAATATTTATTTATTTTTTAGTTGTAGTTGGGCACAATATCTTTATTTTATTTATTTATTTTTGTGTGTGCTGAGGATCGAACTCAGGGCCTCACATGTGCTAAGCGAGTACTCTACCGCTGAGCCACAACCCCAGCCCCCTGCCTACTGTCTTTATCTTCACAATCACTGGTTTCTTCCAGACCAGCTTCTGTTCTGGTAACACTTCCCTATCCCTTTCTTAGTTTAATTAGCATCTGAACCAGAGAATCACTGTGAGAATTGAAAAGGCCATCATAGATCAGCAAGATTGGCCTCAAGGTTATCTAGAGAGAAATGTTTGTAAAGTGGAGGAATTTGGTTTCAGAATTCAATAGAGTTGACCTCCAATGCTGGCTCTTCGTTTCCTGGTGGAAGAGTTGAACATTATTGCCTGATAATTTTAATGTGGGGTGATAAGAACTGTAGGTTTCCTGGCCTAGTAGACAGAGGAAGAGCAACATTCTGAGTTAGAGAGGGAAAAAATTAAAGTCACATTTGAACTGATCTTTGAAGGAAAAGGTTCTGTGTACCGAAAGAATATTATTATCAAGGCCAGATGCATGAAACAACAAGTCAGGTTTGGGAAGATACCAGCAGTGCAATTAGGAAAGTGTAAGGAGTAGGGCAAGTTCTATGGATGTCAGATCATGAAGGGCCTTGAATATTAACCTAAGTGTTTGACTTTTAGTTATTCTCAATGGAAAGTGCTAGAGAGGGAAGGAGGAGAGTATAAAATTTGAGGGAAAAAAATATTTAAAGTGTTTTATATTTGGAAAAAACTAACTTTTCCTTTAGTTGCACAATGCAAACTCAGAAAAGAAACATCGGCAACTTCTTTTTTGCTTAATGAGATATGTTTAAAAGGATGGAGAATTTGGGCTATGGACTATGGGAAACTGCCTGAACTCATATTACAAAGAAGTAATGTGTTCAGATTCTCATCTCAGATTAGCAAGATGCTGGTGATCAAGGCTATTTAAGTTTAACTACTAATGGTTTGGTTGTACTTTATTGGGTTATTATCCTATTTGGAACCCACTGAAAAAAGAAACTAATTCACCCTAGTGCATTTTCTCTCAACCTCAACACTGTTGATATTTGGGCCAGATGTGTTGTTGTGGCGGCCAGTCCTGTACATTGTAAGATGTTTAGCATTCTTGGCCTATATCTACTACATACCAGTGGTGCCCCTCCCTCAGTTGTGACAAACAAAAATATCTCCAGATGTTGCCAAATGTCCCATGGGGGGCAAAATCACCAGGTTAAAAACCACTGCCGTATATAGTGTTTCCCCAAAATCATTGTATCAGACTCACTTGAAGGCTTATTAAAATAACAAGTGATACATTTTAAGAGTATGTAGCCCCCCAAATTGTCCTGAACCCATTTAGAAAGTCAAGCAAAGCTGGTTAGAAAAGGTCACTTGTTTAAAGGATCAGGAATGGTTATGAGGTAGCAAAGAACATTGTTGGCCTGGAGTAGGGCTTTTATTCTGTCTGACTAGCGGAAGTGAGTACTGGCATGATGGTTAAGAGTAGTTCTTTTTAAAAGGTTGCATTTTGGGGGCTGGGGTTATAGCTCAGCTTGCCTCGCACTTGTGAGGTACTGGGTTCGATCCTCCGCACCACATAAAATAAATAAATAAATAAAAGATATTGTGTCCATCTTTTAAAAATATATATCTTTAAAAAAAAAAGGTTTCATTTTTCCAGATATCAAAAAAACATATTAACCAGACAGAAAGGGGCAGATTTGTACTTGGCAGCAGAATCATAGTCAGAGGAGTAAAGGATGAATGGTGAGTTAGAGAAGGGAGAGGGATCTATATATTAATGGACCAAGTGGGAGGTATTAAGGTCCTACATCAATGGTACATAAAAGAATCTCATAATCTCCAAGAGTGACCCTTTGTCATATTCTCCTTTTTTTTTCCCCACCTTCCAGGAAGAATCTGAGTGAGCTAGATCAGATCCAGAAGTACTTCAGCCAGAAGCTCACCAAACCTTTTCTGCCTCTGAGCCCTCACACTCATACTGCCATCTTGCAGAGCCAGGAGAACCATGGGGACCATATTGGGCCAGAAGCCAGCACCCTAGACCCTGAGAGCCAGTGTATCCTGGAAAAATCCAACAACCTGGTGGTGCAAGTCAGCTCCTTAATCTCAGGTATGGCTCAGAGCCTTTCTTATTGAGTTATGGTCACTAGATGCCAATTCAAAAAGCATCTCAGTGTCTGCCCCCTAACAAGTCCCTATGACAAAAGGTTTTATAACTTTTTCTTTTTTTTTTTTTTTTAAACCATCTTCCTTTTAAAAGAAGGGACATTGTAGTGTGGTATAATATGGCACAGGAACATGGAGCAAAGGAAAGAGCATTGGACTGAGAGGCAGGAGACCCAGATCCTTGCAGATTTCTGGAATATACTTGGCTGTTTGACCCTGAGCTTATCCTTTCCTTTTCCCTTCCTTCCCCTACCCCAGGGGTGCTTTATGCTGAGCTACATCACCAGCCCCTTTTTTTTTTTTTTTTTTTTTTTTTTTTTGAGGCAGAGTCTCACTATGTTACTTACTAAATTGCTAAGTTTGGCCTCAAACTTGCTATACTCCTACTTTAGCCTCCTGTATCACTAAGATTATAGGTGTGCATCACCATACCTAGCTCCTTTCCCTTCTTGCTTCAATTTCCCCAAGGGAAAAAAAAAGAGTTCTTAAATTTGTGCCACTCTCTTTTTCAGAAAAGATCAACTACAAGTATGTTTAAAATTCTAATTCTCAGAAGTCTGCATTTTTAACAAGACAAAGTAATTCTAGATTTTGGGAATCCATATTCTATCCTTTAAAAAGCCCCTTAGAGCTCTGTTCTCACATTGGCTGCATATTGGAATTACTGAGTGGGTTTTTAAAAATCCTCCTGTGTACCATCAGACAAGAGTCTCTTAAGGGTAGAAACCAGGCATTAGCATTGTTTATAACTCCCTAGGTAATTCTAGTGTGCAGCGAAGAATGAGACTGCCCTAAAACAAGAATTTTCCAAACTTGCCTGAGCATAAGAATTAGCTGGAGCTGGCCATTATGGCACACACCTATAATCCCAGTGAGTAGGGAGATTGAGGCAGGAGGATTACAAATATAAGGTCAGCCTCAGCAATTTAGTGAGACCTTCAGTAATTTTGCCAGACACTGTCTTCAAAATAAAAAATAAAAATGACTGGGTGGGTAGTTCAGTAGTAGATAGTCCCTGGGTTTAATCCCTAGTACCTCCCCCCAAAATATCATCTGAAACACTTATTTTAAAATACAAATTTCTGGGTCCCAATCTGTTCTACTAAATCAGGATCCAGGGTTAAGACCTAGAAATCTTGCCAGGTACAGTGGTGCACACCTATAATTATAGCAACTCAGGAGGCTGAGACAGGAGGATTGAAAGTTTAAGACCAGCCTCAGCAACTTACAAGACCCTGTCTCAAAATAAAAAATAAAAAGGGTTGGATATCTCAGTGGTAAAGCACCCCTGGGTTAAATCCTTAGTACCTGCCCTCACCTCCCTTAAACAAACAAAAAAAAAAAACTGGAAATCTTTATCAGGCAAACTTTGGGGAACATTGAGAGATCTTCTAGGTCAGCATCTTTAGCCCTCACTTGGTGTCATTTTGCTCAAATAAAATATGTGGATTCCAGGCTGGAGAGGTAGCTCAATGGTAAAGCACTTGCCTAGCATGAGTGAAGCCATGGGTTCAATCCCCAATGTTACATGCAAACACATACACACACACAGACACAGACAGTGCAAATTCCACACAGAGATGAATAAATTCAGTTTTCTCTTCTAAAGGTAGTGAGGGTAAGCATATACCATGATTGATATCAGGTACAAACTTTCTTCCTCTCTACTTCTCCCAAGATGCCTAATATCACTAATCAAGACCCCAGGTATATGCTCCATGCTTGACTTCCACTTGCTTGGATATATTCACTCAACTCCTTATTGATCATCAACTACTCCAGATTCAATTCTATAACTAGTTCAAGTAGGATATGATGGTAGACAAGACAGTTATTATCTCTGCCTTCATCAAGCTCATATTCTGTAGTCAGCCAGAGAAATTTCCCCCCAAGAAAGAAAGCAGAAGAGCAAAACAAAAGGAAGGCTTGTTTGGGATAGAGAATGGAAGCAATTAGAAGAATCCTTTTTAAAGGGTATGTTAAAAGAGGAGACACAAGAATTGTAGGATTGAAACTAGAGGGTCTTGAAGGTAAACTTCTCTCTCTTTCTCTCTCTCTCTCTCTCCAGGGGATTGAATCCCAGGGCCACCTTGTATATTTTTTACTGTAATGTGTGAAATGGGTGGTGTTAATCACCATTTAAGATAAATAGCTTCAGAGAGGACAATTTACTCATGATTGCAAAGTTAACAAGGGACAGTAAATATTTGAAACCAAGACTGACCAGTTCCAAAGCCTGTGCTCTTTCCAATACCCTGCCACCTTGGTTTTCTCTTATCTTGTGGTTGGTATATATTTTCTTGACTTTATTTTCCACATGAAATAGATAGTTTTAGTAACTGTTGTCAAATAGGTAAATAAGTAGATTCTCATTTTGATTTTTAATATAGGTAATTACTGAAGTAAATGGAAGCATGAACATGCCTGCCAGGACTCCCAGTTCCTGAAAATTCCTGAGCATGAGCAGATAGTCCTGAAAACGTTTCCACAGATGTATCCACAACTATAAATAGATTAGATTTTGGTCCTCTGATATTAGAATAAAGTACTAGAAATTGTACTGCCTTGAATATAGTTTTACTGACTCTTGGGTGGTTTAACTACTTTAAGGTTTGTTTGAAGTTGATTGAAAGGCTACCTCTGAAGCTAAAGGCCAATGTGGGAACCTTGAATTGTCTGTGGCCCTGCCTTGTAATAAGAGTGATATCTGTTGCTGTTCAGATCTGCAGACTATCACCAGGAATTCTCAAGCAGCTTTGACTTCTCACCGAGCCAGGAGTAGAAGCAGAGAGGTCACCACAGTCCCAGATGCTCAAGACATAGAAGCCACACAAGAACAAAGCACAACTCCAAACAAGACATTGGCAAGAGCTGCGGCTGAAGGCACAAATTCCCCATCTCCTCCTGCTCTTGAAGTGACCTCAAATGGAGGAGGAATGTTCCATGAGTCCCTGGGAAATATGGTACCCATTATAAGTGAGGATACTGAGGCGGACCCACTCTACAGTGATGAGGACTACGAAGAAGACATTATTGAGCCCAGGACCCTAAATGAGATAACCACTGTGACAGACAAAACTAGCCCTTGGTCCAGTTTTATGTCAGACACAAGTGAGGTCATCAGCCCTCAGCCTCATGAGGTACAGAAGGAAGGCCCCTCCTGTCCTTCTCCAGAGCCTTCCCCTAGAGCAGAGGAGATTAAGGTCAGAAGTAGCTTTCTGTCTAGCCCAGAAAAAGCCATCAACTCTCTGCCAAGGCAGGGTTCTTCTACTCAAGGTGTTGCTTATGAAGATAGGGACTCTAAGACAGGGGTTGAACAGTCTAACATAACCAGCCCTCACCTTTTCCCACATCTGAAGTGCTCAGGAATCCAACAGAGCAATACTTTTGTTGGATGCAGCTCATCACAGGCAAATCAGGACAAGGAGCCTGAGCCAGAGGCCCAGGCTGAGGATGGAGCTGCCTCCAGTGAGCTCAGTGACTCTACTGATAGCTTTGAGAAGTTGTCTGTACACATAGCCTCCCAGAGCAAAAGGGAAGATAAGGAGCCACGCATTCACTGTGCTGACATCAGGCAGAAGCAGGTGACAACTGGATCAGAGGTGTCCACAAAGAAGAGCCTTCTGTATCCTTTGGCATTTCCCACAAGTGGCCCCTTAAGCCGTCTCCTAGCATTTTGGATGCTAGCATTAGGCTAGCCAAGAGTGAGTATGAGCAATGGCCTCTCGTAGGATGCACTGGAGGGGCATGGGAAGACCCTTCAGAAGACTGGGATGACAGGTGCTACAAATCTACCATGACACCAGCCCTCCGAAGCATAATTCTTTGAATTGAGTTTAAGTGTTGGTAGCAGCCATAAGCCTGCCTACCTTATTTATCTAATTCATATGTTGGGTATTTTGCCACTCGAAGGCAATGCTCAGGATCTTATTTGAAACAGAACTAGAGGGAGGGACTATGGGTATAGATAAGGATATAGCATTTGCCTAGCATTCATGAGGCCCTGGTTCAATCCCCAGCACAGGGGGAAGGAAAATACAGAAGTAGAAGACGTAGAAAAAAAAAAGGGAAAGAGAGCCTACCATTGTTTGTTTGAGCATATACTATGTGCCAGTCACTTTATAGACATTTCAGGCCTCACAATTCTTTTGGGTAGGTGTCATCTGCCTTACATGTAAGGAAGCAGGCTCAGAGTTCTAGTGACTTTCCTAAGAGGTAATTAAAAAAAAAAAAAAAAAGCAAATAATGGAGCTAAAGTGAAGTGGGCACCATTGAGTTGGACTTGTGTAAGCCCCCAGAATAGATAGCACCTTTGATGGGAACACCTGACATTCCCCCTCCCTCCTTTGAAACAGACCAGCAGGATATAGGGAAAGGAAACTCACTCACTCAGCACCGTCTGCAGCCTTCACATCTGCACCTAACCAGCTGTTCAGATCAGGTCACCTTTGTGTCCTACAACAAATAAGGGATATCACAGGCTAGTTAGATGAAGCAGGACACTTCATTAACTAACGTCTTTGCTAGAAGTCAAGAGGACTGATTTAGTCCTCCTAAACCTAGCATTTTATTACCTGTGTGACTTCAGGTCTAACCTTTCTGAGCCTATTTCTTCTCATGTAAGAGGGAGGCAGTAATCTGTTACCCACCAAACTTTGAGTTCCCCAAATCAGTGACTTTTTCTTTTTCTCTGTTCTCATTACCTTGCATTGCACAGGGGAGGAGAATCAGTAAATACTAATTAAACTGTACTAACATAGTTTCACAAGATTATTGAGGAAATCAAATGGGTAGAGATATTCTTACATATCACACAGATGTAACTTAATACAGTTAGAGAAAAATCTAAGGGTGGGAGAGTAGTCTCAAAGATTTAACATGGGGGGTGGCTGGGACCCGAGGACTCAGGGCAGACTACCTCCTGCTAAGTTTTTTTCCCAGCTTCACTCATCCTGGCTTCTGATACTTCTGCCCTCACAGTTTAGTTGTGTTCCTGATATGGTTATTGGAGGAGTTGCTATGTTTGTCCAGGTCCTCAGGCTGCTTGAATTCAGGCCTTCCTAACTCTCTTTTGCTCTGTTTATTTTTTTCCCAGCACTGGGGATTGGACCCAGGGGTACTGTATCACTGAGCCACATCCCAAGTCCTTTTTTTGTTGTTGTTGTGTTTTGTTTTGATTTTGTTTTTGTTTGGTTTTGTTTGAGACAAGGTCTTGCTAAGCTGTCCAGACTGACCTTGAACTTTTGATCCTTCTGCCTCAGCCTCTTGAGTCACTGAGATATTAAGGTGTGTTTCACAATACCTGACTCCATTCATTCTTTAGCAAAATAAGTATTGCCAGGCCTGGTGCTAGGTAGTGAGGACAAATTTGAATCAGACCTTACCTCAAGTTCCCATTATCTAGTAGGAGTCAGTTGGGTAAACAGAGTTTATTCATCCAAGTGTTATAGTGAGATGTGGAAGTAAGAGGAGGGAACTGCCACAACTCTGCTTGGAGGTATCCTAGTAGAAGAGAAATGAGAGCTGGCTAGTAAAGATGAATAGGCATTATTAGGCAGAGCCAAGGGAAAGTTCAAGCCAGGGCATTTTGTGTGTGCAGAGGCCTAGCCTGGTGAAAGCCTGACCAGTGGCAGCAGTTTACTGTGTCTGAAACCCAGAGGTAAGTGAGAGGTGAGGCAGAGCCTGGATCTTAGACCAGGCTGAGGTGCTTGAACTCTATCCAGGAAGCAAAAAAAAAAAAAAAAAAAACAGTTTCCTCATCTGTAAAATGGAGACAAATAATAGTACTTACAGGGTTTTACAAAAATTAATTTGCCTGGTACATAGTATCTGGTAAATGTTAATTGTTAAGCAAGAGTCTGATATGGTCAGATTTATATATTGGAAAAGTCACTCAATGCCTTATAGATCAGGGAGAACAGCCAAGAAATCTGGGATAACAAGGCATGGAAAGAATCTGACCTAAAGCATAGAGTGCTGTATGAAGAAGAGAACGGGGATAGATTTAAGAGGAACAGAGAGAGGGCAGGGAATGAGGAGGAAAACATGAAGTATGACTCAGAGATTTCTGTCATAAGAAGCAAGGTGTATGTTGTCATTTACTGGATAGAGAACACCACATAAAGAGACCTACTTAGAGAAAGACATAGATTTCCATTTTGGACATGTGCATGTGAGATATTCAGGAAGAGATGCAGCCCTGGAGTTCAGACAGGATCAGGGGGGGCCTCTCCAGAAACTGATGAGGGTAACAGCATGAAAAAGGAGGGCCATGCACAGAGACAGAGTCCCCATGGGTCACCAGTGTATAAAGACAAAGGTACAGCCAAACAGGAGCTGAGCAGAGCTGGGAGCCAGGGCAGGTAAGGTAAAAGCTTCAGGTTGCAGCCCTCAGTCCGAAGAGGGGCCTGGCACACATTCACTGGCTTGAGCAAGGGGACCTTGCAGTGGTGGAAACAGACCAGGCTTCCGTGGGTAAGGGAACTAGTGGGGAAGACAACCAGAACAGGCATCTTTTCCCCATAAGCTGGGGAGACAAGAATGTTGAGTCCTTGCTGTATCAAGCACCACTCTAAGCACTTGACCTGTGTAAACTCACTTAATCCTCCACAGACTGAGGGCACTATTGTCATATCTATCTTTAAAATGAAGAAATTGAGGCACAAAAAGTGAAATCACCTGAAGTTGTCCACCATAAGTGACAAAGCTGAGTAGTAACTAGAAGGGAACCCGAGATTGGGGGCAAGAGGACAGGGTTGGTTCCTAAGTGGAAAACTTGCATATTTTTATAAACTGAGGAGAAAGAACTTAAAAGTTGGAGGATTTACCTGTTGGTGCAGGACCCTAAGCAGGCAATGGGTAACAGGATGAGGAGTGCTTCTGTGTTCAGACCCAGCCCTGATCCTCCCACAACACTGCTCCTTCCTCACAGCGTGGGCTGTCTAGCTACTGGAGCCCCTGCAGTCAGCAGCAACGAATAGGCTCTGCCTCATCTGCGCTTCCAGAGAAGGCTTGGGTCAAAGTGTTCTTTCCCTTCAGGACCTCCAGTCCACCCCACCTCTCTACAGAAAAATTGAGAACTTGAACCAAAGCTGGACTTGGATACATTTCATTCATTCAGCTAGGCACTGCACTATATGTCAGGAATATGGCTATGAAAAAGATAGATCCATCTCTAACCTCTTGGATTTCAGAGTCTAACATGGAAGATCAACAATAAAATAGAAAGTCTGGTAAAAAAAATTGGAATCAGAACCATACTTAGCTTATTAGACAGAAACAAGAAATTGGAACATTACCGTGTCCTCAACTATCCTATAAGTTGAACCAAACTGAATCAGTGCTTTGATTCAGCGGATATTTGAAGAACAAATATTTATGTCTCAACACAGCACCTTAAGAGGGTACAGACAGAAGTACAGGCTATGGAACCTTCCTACTAGGGTTCACTTCCAAATTGGATGGACCATTGTGGACAGCCTCTTATGTGGACAGCCTTGTTTCTGAATGTGAGCAGAGAATATCGAGGCAAATAGGCCCTCTTTCAACACCAAGTACCTCCATCCTGCCCAAGTCCATGGCCCTGGAACCACCTTCCACCCATTCCCCTATCCAACAGGTCAGCTTTCTTTTTTCCCATATTTTTTTATGGCGAGATTTGTTTTTACATATTTGTGCATGCACATAACTAATTTGGCCACTATCATTCCCCAGTATTTCCTCTTTCCCTCCCCTGGCCCCTTTTCTCTACTGAGCTCCCTTCATGAGATTGTCCCCCACACACATCCACACACATACTTCTTTTCCTTTTTCCTCTCTAGTTACCACATATGAGAGAAAACTGATAAAAGGTCAACTTTAAACCAGTGGGCCAGCAGCAATTGTCATTCTTCACTTGCCACGTACCAGCTTCATGTGGCACTAAGAAGATACTAAGTTTCCTAAAGGAAATAACTCGCTCCTTGAGAAACATGAGGAATAGTGAGGGAAACAAATTGAGAGTTATCTCATATGTAAGTAATTGAACATTCTTATGTTGCTAACTGTGTTTTGGCTATTGCAAAGGGCTAAGATTAAGAGAGGGCTTCTTAGAGGAGGCTGCATTTGAACTGATCCATAAAGAAATGTAGACCATGATTTGTTAGGAGTGGGTAGAGTCTTCCGTGAGGGGGAACAACTTGAGCCAAGGATTCAGGGCAGGAGTAAGTTGGGGAATTGGTATGGTTGAGGTCAGTGGAGATGCTGGTGTGGTAAGGTTTATTTTTGTTCCTTAACTACCATTACAGCCCAGAGCCTGTTGTGGTGCCCAACTTCTTTTTGCCTCCCCAGCAGTTGGAGGCCTCCCTGCGGTTGCTCTCACACTCTGCAGCTTTGCCACCACCAGTCACAACAAACGAGGTAAGAGAACAGCCACTTATCTCCCTCTCTGGTAGAGTCATCCTCTCTTCCCTAAAAATGTGCACAGCGTGTGGAGCTGCCTGGAGTCATCTTCCTGGAAAGGCTGCAACATGGTCACTCCTCATGCTTGCATTGAGCCTGTTCTGAGGGCCCAGTAGTGGGCTAGGAACTCAGGAAACATGACGAAGAGCAGATGTATAAGAGCAGGGCATTGTCAGGAAGAGAAAAAATCGGCACAGAAGCATAAAAGCAAGAGTCAGCTAAGAAATGCATACTGATTTCTATGGGAGCTCCAGCTAAGAAAAGGCAGATAGTAGGAGGACACAGTAAACAAAAAATGCATCCTCAGGGGACCAGAGTGAGGTCCCCTGAGGAAAGAAGAAAAGAAATATCAATGAAATACCCATTTGCTGTTTAAAAAACACCCCAAAAACTATCATCAGGTAACTGAGGTAGGTGATTAGAACTCTAGTACAAATCCCAGCTCTCTGCTTTTCTGCCTTGGCAAAGCACCTGACTTTTGTGGCAAAAAAAAATAATAATAATAACTTCTTTTCTAATCATTCAACAGGTATTTATTGAGTACCCTCAGGCATTATCCTAGGTGGTGAGTTTATAACAGTAAATATATGATAAACTCTCTGTCTTCATGGAGTACACATCATAAAAATAAAATATTTATAGAATGTTATGCATACTAGATGCCACTTTAAGAATATCTAAGGAGGCTCTGGGTAAGGTGAAGGATGACCATCACGGTGGTACACTCAATCCATGTACCAGGCACTGTTCCAAGCACCTCATATTGTTTTTAATTCAGCAGCCTGATAAGCATACTGTTATTGACCCTATAACTAAAGCAAAGGGAGGTTAGTAACTTTTCTGGTCACCCAGATAGTAAGTAGTGGAGCCAAAATTGAAACACAAGCAATCTAGTTTCATAATCTGCGTTCCTGACTACTACACAGAACTTGGAGAAGACATTCCAGGCAGAGAAAACAGTAAATGCAAAAGCCCTAAGGCTGAAAAGAGCTTGACATGATCAAAGCTAGAGACGCTGAAATAATGACATCAAAGGGACCAGATGTGTAAGCCCAGGAAAGGAGTTGAGGCCTTATTCTAAACACAGAGTGTTAAGTACAGGAGAATATCTGACTTAAACTGAATGCAGAATCCATTTTCTTTCCCATCTGACCGCATCCTACTTTTAAAGTAGGATGGTAGTGACAGTAGAAAAAGGAGCCATGAAGTAGTATTGTGTGCCAGGCACGTGTGTGTGTGTGTGTGTGTGTGTACATATAAAATTTCAGAGATTAATACAAGCTAGTATTAAAAATAAATTAGCTTGGTGGGCTGGGGTTGTGGCTCAGTGGTAGAGTGCTTGCCTAGCATGTGTGGGGCACTGGGTTTGAGTCTCAACACCACATATAAATAAATAAAGGTCCATCAATAACTAATTAAAAAAAAGAAATCCTGATTAAAAAAAATAAATAAATAAATAAATAAATTAGCTTGGGGCTGGGGTTGTGGCTCAGTAGCAGAGTACTCTCCTAGCACGTGTGAAGCGCTGGGTTTGATCCTCAGCACCACATAAAAATAAATAAATGAAATAAAGGTATTGTGTCCAACCAATTAAAAAAATATTTTTTTAAAAAAAATCTCATTTAAAAAAAAATAAATAAAAAACAAAAGCTTGGCCAGGCGCAGTGGTGCATGCTTGTAATCCCAGCATCACAGAAGGCTGAGGCAGGAGGATCACGAGGCCCTAAGCAACTCAATGAGACCCTGTCTCTAAATAAAAATTTGTTTTAAAAGGCTGTGGATGTGGCTGAGTGGTTAAGTGTCCCTAGGTTCAATCCCTGGTCCCAAATACATACATACATACATACATACATACATACATACATACATAAGCAGGCTTATTCATTGTGATAGTGACCTCTAGTTTACAGATTTTGTAGAAGTGGGCATTATTCTAAGCACTCTGCATGTTCAAACTCATTTAAGTCTCATAACAACCCAATGAGATATGACTATTCCTTATTTAGAAGATAAGGAAACTGAGACTCAGAGCTTCCTATAACCTGCCAGGCATTATTATTTCTACTTTATGTTTTATAAAGAAATTAAGATGAACAAACACTAAGTCACTTGCCAGACTCTGCTCTTTTACACCACTTGAAAATCATGATACTTGATGTATTTTTTTTAGCCAAAAATGCCTTCTTTTAAATAAATCTCAAAATAAATGTTAACATTTAGATATGTTATATGTTTTCCCAGAAGCCACAACAGATAAAAGATGGGATCAGTTCAGAAGTGTCCTGAGCCATTATGATTCCGAAGAGAAGCCATTTACTATCTGATCCTTTTACTAGTTTCCTTCCCCCTCTGTCCTCCAACCTTCCCAACACCATTGTTTGTTTGGCACATAGATCACTCTAGTTCCCACATACATTTCAGTTTTTGTCAGTATTGTAAATCCTTTCCTAGGGGAACAGAGATGCCAGTCCCTGCCCAGGAAGCTCTGCACTTTTGTGGTCTTTATTCCTACCTTGGTTTATGGTCACCAGCTCATCTTCTTCCTTTCTAAGTCTCTAAAACAACATCAAAGTAATCATGAGTAGCTAATAGGATGATGACAGGAATTAAGTAGACACATTTAATTCCCTGTCTCTCTTACCCTTCTAGCCAAGTGAGTGAAGTGGCAATAAGGCATGTGCCACAGGAATGGAGGTCTGTGTTCCAGTAGAGCAATCATCTCTCACCTGCCAAGCAGAACTGCTATTTGTGTTTGTGCCTTTATGATGTGCCTACTCCCAGGGGACGTATGATCTTAGTCTTTGGGAAAAAGGATAACTGGGGATTGAACCCAAGGGCACTCTACTACCAAGCTATATCCCCAGCACTTTATTTTTTTTATTTTGAGACAAGGTCTCACAGCCTCCAAAGTCACTGGGATTACAGACATGTGCCACCACACCTATGATAGTCTTTTTAACATAAGACATAAGGTGTGAGAGAGAGATGAAATGTTTCCTTTCAAATAAATGGCTAGTCAAGTTTTGAGAAGATAAGCCTCATGTACTATGTACTCCTTCCCCCCCCACCCCCCGTGGTGCTGGGGATTGAACCCAGGGCCATGCATTTCTTAATCCATTTTTTTTCCTTGCCCAGAGTAAAACTCCACTGCTTGCTGCTCTCAGAGCCACTTCTCTCCCTGAGACCTTATTGTAGGTCCTGATTAGAATAACCAGTATCACCACAGTTTTCCCAGAGCTGTCCCAATTTCAAACTGAAAGACCCCCCACCCAGGAAATCCCAGGAGGCTGATCATGCTTGCTGGTGATGAGTGTCTCTCACTACATGCATTTGTTATAATAGATTTTCTGAGAATCATATGCTCTTGGCTGGCTGACAGGTGTTGCCAAATAATCTAGGAGTCAAACTGAGTGTATGCTGTAGACACTAGTTTGAAAGTTGTCAGAATCGAAATGGGAATTTCTGGGTCAAACCCTAATAATAGTAACAATAGTAAAGCTGGGAGGTGTAAAGGAGGGGATCTTTGATAAACACTGTCATAAAAGATTATATTGGAACCACTACCTTGCATAAAGCCTCTGCAAGGACATCTGTCCAACAACTGTTTATTCAACTATGGTGCCAGTCACCCTTGTTATTGTTCCTTGAACACCCTTGGTATTAATCCTTGTGGCCAAGGATTGTTTTTTTCAAAATAACATATGTCGTCCTCATCTTGCCTTTTAGTTTCCCTCTCCCTCATCCCCTGGGTTCTGTGGCACACCTGCTCTGCACTGCAGTGCTCTTGCATATTCCCAGATAAATATCATAGTTCTTTGGTGCTCTCTCTGTTGTTTAATTTGATGCTAGCAAGTAGAGACCAGAAAGTAAGAGAAAAAAAATTTTTTTAAGAGAAAGAGAGAATTTTTTTTAATATTTATTTTTCAGTTTTCGGTGGACACAACATCTTTATTTATTTTTATGTGGTGCTGAGGATCAAACCCAGCGCCCTGCGCATGCCAGGCGAGCGCATTACCGCTTGAGCCACATCCACAGCCCAAGAGAAAATATTTTTAAGAATTAAATTTTTTAAGTACCAAAAATAGTGACCGTGGGATAAGTCAGAGCTTTGATTGACTTCCTTATCCTTATGATTTATTTTAGATTTAATTCTGAATTATTATATTTGTGCAGGGACACTGTAATCTTCTGAGTTTGGAGTCTCTGAAAGTCTTAAAAATGGCCTTACTTGGAAGAATTTAAGACAAAAAATAGTCTTTTATATTTACCCACATATTTGCTATTTCTAGTATTCTTCATTCAATCTTTGCATCCTGATTTATATCTGGGACCCTTTCCCTTTAGCCTGAAAAGCTTCTGTTAGAATTTCACATGGTTACCTACTGGTAATTGATTCTCTCAACTTCCATTGTCTGGAATATCTTTATTTGCCTTCATTTTTTAAAGATATTTTCCCCCATTGAATATAGATTTTAATTTGGATTCTGTTGTGTCTTTTAACATTTTAGAACTGTCATTCATTCCACTTCTGTCGTTTATTATCAATTGCTCTGGTTTTTCCCCAAAAGATCTGGGGAAGACCTAATCCTACACTCCACCTTCAAATGACGCACCTGAGCCCAGGAACCTCCCAGACAGTCTCCACTGCAAGAATTTGTGAAAGTTTTCTCCCTCGTCTTTCCCACCACAGTGTAGGGATCTGTAAGGGATCTGTGTGACATCAGCCAGGTTTTCCAAAATTTTGGAGTCTACTGCTTCATCTGGCAGTTGGGGGGATCATGCCTTGCCAGGTGGTGCTGTAGAATAGAAAGTGGTGCTCAGGTAGGGTACTGAGGCCAGCCTTAACCCTCCCATCTCCTCACTGCCTCATCCCCCTGCTGTCTCCTCTTCAGGAAGGAAAGGGAGAGATGGATGGCTGGTTAGACCTGCTGCACAGCCCTCCAGCTGCCCAGGCTCACTCTCATGAGTCACTTGATTTTGCTGCTTTTACTTTCTTATCCCTTTTGCAGTGAAGTGATTCTTTACCAAGACACTTCTTGGTTTTATTTAAAGTTATTTCTGATTCTGTTGGCTTAGCTGCTTATAGGCAAACTAGTCTTATCAGCTCACTAAAGGGAAGAGCAAGGAGAAGACGAGAACAGTGCTAATGTACTTTACATGTTGTGTTCCTCAGACTATGTCTTCTGCTCTTAAAGATTTTCTTCTCTTTTGGGAACATCTCAGCCACTCTGATTACTTCAGTTATTATTTGAAGTTCAAATCCTTATCTTTGGTCTGGGCTTCTTTCCCATGCTGCAGACACAAATAGATCCAACAGCATCCTAAATGTCTTGTGTCTGTTATTGTTGTTGTTGTTTGGGGGTTTTTTTATATTTATTTAGTTTTTAGGTGGACACAGTATCTTTATTTCACATTTATGTGGTGCTGAGAATCAAACCCAGTGCCTCACGTACGCTAGGCAAGCGCGCTACCACTTGAGCTACATCCCCAGCCCCTGTTTGGGGGTTTTTTTGGCACTAGGGATTGAGCACGCTTAACCACATAGTTACCTACTGGTAATTGATTCTCACATCCACAGCACCCCCCATTTTTAAAAAATATTTTATTTAAAGACAGGATCTTGCTAAGTTGCTTGGGGCCTCCCTAAGTTGCTAAGGCTGGCTTTGAACTCACGATCCTCCTGCCTCAGCCTTCCAAGCCTTCCAAGGGATTACAGGCATACACTACCACACCTGGCATGTCCTGTCTCTGATGTGGTACAAACAGTTCATCATGTCCAAAACTTGAATTTCATATCTTCCTTTGCATACTCCATTACCACCGGCTTCCTCATCACAGAAAATTCAGCCATGATCCATGCAGTTACTCCTCAGGAAGCATAGTTATCATCTTTCATTCCTCCTTTATATCTCATGACCCTCATCCAGTTCATTACCAAGGCCTGTTAATTCTGTCCCTAAGAATCAATCCACTCACTTCTCAGCATTCCCCACCCAGCCCCAACCATCTCCTCTGTGACTATTTCTAACTAGACCTACACTTTTCTATCACTAGCCAAGTGAATTCCCACTCTTCACATATTTTACCACTGGGAAAGAAAGGAGGGTGACACTTGTTAAGATTGTCAAAAAAAAAAAAATTTTTAAACTCCATATTTCTAACCCAATTACCAAATCTCATACCTAATTTTTTTGACTTCTTAGAAGCCCATGGAGACTGTCTCCACTGTATTCTCTTTCTTTACTTGTTTTTGAGGCATCATTCCTTGGTTCTCCTTCTCCCCAGCTAGCTGCTCCTGCTTAGCCTCCTTTGATGGGCCCCCCATTTCCTCTATTTCATAATATAGGGGTATCCACAATGTTGGGTTTTAACTTAGTTTTTTTATTTATTATTCTTTTTAGTTATACATAACAGTAGAATGTATTTTGACTTATTATACATACATGAAATATAACTTCCCATTTTTGTGGCTGTGCATGATGTGGAGTTACTGGTTGTATATTCATATATGAACATAGAAAAGTTATGTCAGCTCATTTCACTGTCTTTCCTATTCCCATCCCTCTCCCTTCCCTTCATTCCCCTTTGTCTAATCCAAAGTAATTCTATTCTCCTGCTCTCATCCCAGCCCCTTGTCCCCTTAGTATGTATCTGCATCTCAGAGAGAACATTTCAGCCTTTGGTTTTAGGGGATTCGCTTATTTCATTTCACATGGCAGTCTCCAGTCCATCCATTTACTGACAAATGCCATAATTTCATTTTTCTTTATGGCTGAGTAATATTCCATTGTGTATATATAGCACATTTTCTTTATCCATTCGTCTGTTGAAGGGCACCTAGATTGGTTCCATAGCTTAGCTATTGTGAATTGAGCTGCTATAAACATTGATGTAGCCCAGTATGTCATCTTCAGACTTAATTATTTACTGGATAGGTAACCCATCCAGTCTGAAGGCTCTCATTCCCCTCTGTTTTGCTGAAGACTCCCAATGCCAGAATGCCAGACTCTAGGTTTATATGCCCACCTGCCTACTCATCACCTCCTCTTGGGGATGTTGTTATTGTTTGGATCTGAACTATCCTTCAATAATTCGTGTTAAAGGCTTGATCGCCCACCTGTGGCACTGTTGGAAGGTGGTGGAATCTTTAGAAAGTGGGTCTAGTGGAAGGTTATTGGGGCATGTCCTTGAAGGGGTCATAGGGACCCCTGCCCCTTAGTCTTTGTCTTGCTTCCTGGCTGCCACGAGATGAGCAGCTTGGTTCCACCATTATGCTGTTCCACCATAATGTACTACCTCACCACAGACCCAAAAGCAAAGCGACCATGGACCAAAAACTCTGCAACCATGATCGAAAATGAATTTTTTCTCCATTTAAGCTGTTTATCTCAGATATTTTGCCACAGCAATAGAAAGCTGACTAACATATCTAATAAATGTCTCAAGTTAAACATGTCTAAAGTTGAACTTCAGATTTTATGTCCAAGTCTGTTCCTACCTCAGTTTTACCTTTCTCAGTTAATGGACACTCTATCCTTCAGGTTTAGTTATTAAGGTCAAAACTCTTGAAATCCTTCCTTTTAGCTCTGTTTTCAAATAACCAGGAAATCTGGCAGCTCTGCCTTTATAAGATATATCCAAACCTAACCATTTCTCACCATTACCAGCATTACCACCATGGTCCAAACCATCATCATCATAATCTCTTGCTTGTGCTTCTGCCCTGCCCCAGGCAACCTATCCCCATTCAGCATCTTGTGAGCTTTGTAAGAGATTGAATAAATCATGTGACTTCTCTACACTCCAATAACTTTCCCTCAGTGAAGCCCAGAACTAAGCTTGAGGTCAGGCAGGTCAGAGAGTAGGAAGCTAGTTTAGACTTTCAACTTGGACTATACCTTACCTTACTCCTAGCTAAGTATGAGTGAAAACAGAAGAGAACTATGGCTCCTCCTCTCAGGAGCCCACAGTTCCCCAGGGAAGCCAGCTTTCTAAGCACCATCAACTCCTACCAAATCCTGACATGTTAAAGAGCTAGAGCAGCCGGGTGCAGTGGTGCACGTCTATAATCCCAGCTGCTCAGGAGGCTAAGGCAGGAGGATTGAGAGTTCAAAGCCAGCCTCAGCAAAAGTGAGGTGCTAAGCAACTCAGTGAGACCCTGTATCTAAATACAAAATAGGGCTGGGGAGGTGGCTCAGTGGTCGAGTACCCCGAGTTCAATTCCCACGACCCTCATCCAAAAAAAGAGCTAGAGCAGGTGCTATGGGCTCTGCCTTCAATGAGCTCCAAGTTCTTTGAGAGGGACTGATCCCCAAGCCATTCATGAACTTTCTCAAATAGCATTTGCCCATATTAGCACTTTAACAAAGCAAAGGGGAATTAGTTTAGGGAAAGGAAGACCGAGCTAGATGGGGTGGTGTGGATAGAATTCAGCAAAGATGAAGAAAAGGCTTTACAGGCTGTGGACTGGAGAGAAGAAACCTTAGATACTCAACAGAATTTTGGAGCTGAGAGATACTAACAACATGTGCTGGAGGAGGTGGGGACAGAGGGCCCTGCAGTGAAACTGGCAGGATAGGGTAGGAATCAGAAGCAACCTGTCATGTGAGCCTTGGCCTCCCGCCCTGTCTGCATGATGATTCCTTCCCACGAGGCGAGCCCTGGCTTGTTCTGTACCTTGCTGTGTAGAGCCCTGGCTCTGCCCTGGTTTCACCAGGCACAAGGGCCAAACGCTGTCATTCATGAGGAGTGAGTGTAGGAGGCAGGAGATAAGGCCAGGCCTGAGTGTACCCTGAAGGCCTTGAGTTACCCACCCGCTCCCACTCTGGCATTGTCACCTCCACTCAGCTAGACCACAATGTTCAGACATCTCCAGGTGCTCTAGCCAGTGGGCAAGCTGAGAGTCAGTAAATGGGTTTCTGCCCTAGTTCTGCTGCTGGCTGTCTGAGGTCTTGGGCAATGAGCCTCTCTGGTCTGGGGGGAGGGGTGGACATCAAAGAGTTGATTTGAGGGCTAGGGTTGTGGCTCAGCTGTAGCGCAGTTGCCTGGCAAGTGTGAGGCACTGGGTTCGATTCTCAGCACCACATATAAATAAATAAAATAAAGGCCTATCAACAACTAAAACAATATTAAAAAAAAAAAAAAAAAAGTTGATTTGAGGCCCTCTTTCCTACTAGGTGGTCTCATATAATGGTTAGGAGTGCCCAAGTTTAAAACCTAGCCTTGCCACTTATGAGCCACAAACCTGGGGAGGTTACCTAACTCCTGTACTTCTTTTTCTGAAAAGTATGCATAATAGAACCTGCCTTCTAGGATTGGCTAGGGATTAACTAAGAAAAGCAATGTATTTAGAAACTTCTTGGCACATAACAAAGTACCATCAGAGTGTTAGGCTCTTATTTTTATTAACATTATTATCCAGACATCTTCCCTGTTCTTCTGTTACATTCTGGTGTGTTTGGAGGGGGAGGTGAGTAATGGTAGAAGAGAAGTAATAAGAAATAGGGATATGATCCAAAGCTCAGAGGCAGAGGTGGGTTCTGGGAATGGAGGCCCTACAAGTCAGCCCCAAAAGTATGGAGAGCAGTTTCTTGGTCTATAGCACTTGACTGTGCTCAGTGCCAACCCTGAAGTAGAAGCCCCAGATAACACACAGCCCACCCAGGGGGGTAGAGCCCTGCCCTCAGCAGTCTCTGCCCATCTGTTTATGAGTCTTTAGACTTTGGGGCTACTTCTTTTCTCCCCAGAGCCCAAAGAATTTTACTGTCCCTTAGTTTCTCTTCTGTAAACCCAGAGACAGCTGAAAAATGCATGGTCCTGGTAGGGAAAAATAGCTCTCCACAAAGTCACTAGGTCACACTGGTAGGGATTGGGTGTGAGGGAACCTCCTGAGCCCGGGGTCCTCTCTTTAGCCTGCAGTTCAGGGAAGTGGAGGAAGCATGTAGGAGGTCCGATCTGTTGCCTCATTTCTTTGAGCCACTAAGTCCCTAGCCCTCTACAGAGCCCCAGAGAAGACCTAAAGGTCAAAGAGTTTCTGATAAAGGCCATACAAAGCATTTTAAAGAGAGATGAACAGCCTGGCCAAGTGTGTACAGAAGTCAGGGGAAGCAGCCAGAACTAGCCACAGACTGCAAGTTGGCAGATACCTGCCAGGAAGGGGCCCATGGGCTTGTGGGTAGGTGCTCAGCTCAAGTTGCCCAGAACTCCTAGGAGGCCAGAGTCTGGGAGGAGCCAGGAGCTCTTCTAGGAGTGTAACTTTAACCCTTTCTCTCCAGAATCTGGGCTTTTGTACCCTCTTCCTGACAGGGCATAGGTTCAAAAGACTGAGGAGTCTTCCTCTACTCAGGCCTTTTGTGTAGCCTGAGGTCCCAGTGCAGGGGTCACCCTAAGCTGTGTGAAGTGGCCATTGCTCATGGGACTGTCAGGGAAGGCTTCTCAGAGCAAGGACAGGAGGCATGAGGTATTGATGAAGCACAGAGGAAGCATTTAGGTAGTGAGAGTCCCATTAGCTCTTAACACAGGACTGGAGAGAAAGCCCAGAGCAGACCAGCCATGCTGCAGCTGGGCCTGGTGGGTCAGATTAGGATCTATCTGCCTCTTAGGGGTGGGCCTCTAGTCAAGATGTCTTGGCCCCACCTCCCCCACTGCTCCTAGTTGTGGCTGCTAAGTTTGCTGCTGACTTTTAGCACTAAGGAAGTCACTGCCTTAGGAGAGCACTCTGGGAGCCACGGGGGGTGGGGGGGGGAGGCAGCCGGCCAATGGGGTGAAAGTTGAGTCAGGCAGGCGCCTGTATGGAGCCCTTGCCCAGTTTCTGAGGCAGCAGTCCACTGGCAGGCCCGCCTAGCCAGCCAGAACCAGGCAGTTGCTTATTTTCAGTTTTCAGTTCTTTGGAAAGATTTGTTTACAGCTCCTGAGTCAGTGTTTGTGTCACTTAAGGGAGGTGCTCTGGGAAACAACAAACTTCAACCCTAATCCCAAGCCAGAGGCTTGCTGCAGGGGAGAAACAGGGAAGACAGTGGAGTGGGGAGACACCCCCCCTCCCCTGCTGGCCTAGCATTGAGCATGCCTTGGGGGAATGCTGTGCCCTAGTACCCTACTCAGGACTTTTTGGGCCTAGCTCCTGCCTGAGATGAGAAAACAAGACTTTGTTTTGCTCTGGTGTCTGTAGCTGGTGTCAGCTCTAGCTCCAGTGTATCCCCTGTTTTTTGCAAACTGTTGCACCTGGTCTGATCCTTGGTTAAATCTAAATTTTACTTAAGCTCAGACCTGTCTGTCTGGGTAGGGAGACCAGACAGAGGTTCTTAGCTCCATTTAGCAATGAAGACACTGAGATCCAGAAACAGAAGGTGTCTTGGTCTTAAGCAACTTGGACTGGGTCACAGAGCAATATTCCTTCCACTCCTTCCCACTGTCTCCCCTGTGATAAAGGCCCCAGGATGTCTTGAAGCAGAGGTCAATGGGGACACCTGCACCCACCACATCCTGGGAGCATGTGGCCTATTCACAGGGATCCGCCTAGGGATGCAGTGAGGGAAACCAGAACACAGTGGCTGGGATCTGAGCATATTTCAGACCCAAGAGGAGAACTTTTAGAGCAAGGGCTACATCGCCAGGATCTGGAAAAAGAGGGAGCTGTGAGCCAGAATAAGTGTGCTTGGTAGCTCACCTCCTACATTATCTGCTCATTCTGCTCCCCACTTTCAGAGAAGGAATCCAGACCTAGAGAGAAAGTAATTTTCCTCTTGGAGAAGAATTGATAGAGCCAGTGTTAGCTTCTTGGTTTGGCAAGCCCTGGGAAACCTCACATTTGCCTTCCATCACCACACCTTATTTCTTTTTTTTTTAAAAACATTTATTTTTTTAGGTATAGATGGACACAACACAATGCCTTTATTTGTATATGGTACAGAGGATCGAACCCAGGTCCCACCTGTGCTAGGCCAATGCTCTACCGCTGAGCCACAATCCCAGCCCACCACACCTTATTTCTTCTGCATGCTTTCTTGTTTTTTTTTTAATTTATTTTTTATTGGTTGTTATAAAGCTCTTGACATATCATATTTCATACATTAGATTCAAGTTGGTTATGAACTCCCAATTTTACCCCAAATACAGATTGCAGAATCACATCGCTTACACATCCACATTTTTACATAATGCCCTATTAGTAACTGTTGTATTCTGCTACCTTTCCTATCCTCTACTATCCCCCCTCCCTCCCCTCCCATCTTCTCTCTCTACCCCATCCACTGTAATTCATTTCTCTCCTTGTTTATTTTCCCATTCCCCTCACAACCTCTTATATGTAATTTTGTATAACAATGAGGGTCTCCCTCCATTACCATGCAATTTCCCTTTTTCTGCATGCTTTCTTTTCTCCCCAGCAGAGCTCCACCTTTGGCATTGAGGGCTCCTTTAAGAACCTGTTGCTGGGAAGGCCTATCATGTTCATGACTGGTGTCCAAGTGCCCAGAGAGAGCAGATCCCTGAAAGAGAGAGGTTTAATGAACAAGCTGGTATATTTCATAGGGCACTCTTGAGAGCTCTAGACATCTTGACTAGAGGCCCATTCAGACCATGGTGAAGCCAGTTTTGGCCTCCAGCCTGGGAGAGTGGGTGTCTCTCTCTCTCTCTCTCTCTCTCTCTCACACACACACACACACACACACACACACACAGGCACACGCATACCTATCAGGTCTCCTGAGAAACCTCTTGCAGGTTACTCTTTCAAAATGCCTTCCAGAGAGGTTGTGTCTGTGGCTCAGCAACAGCACACTTGCCTGGCATGTGTGAGGCACTGGGTTAGATTCTCAGCACCACATATAAATAAATGAAATAAGGTCTATCAAAACTAGAAAAATTTTTTTAAAAAATGCCTTCCAGACATTTGACCCCAAGTATGACACCCACTTTCTAGACTTCAAGGGCCTGCAGCCCCTGCAGCTCTGACAGTCCTGCCTCCCTGGGAAGGCTGATGGCTCCTGCAAAGCACACACTGTACTGACCATTTTCTTGTGACCCCCACTTCCAGGAGTAGTGTAGGAGTATTTCAGAGGAACAGTTAGTACATTTGGGGGCATCCCTGCTCTGAGCAGCTTCCCTTATGCCTAATTCCTCCAGGGTTTATGTTTTTGGTTAGCAACCCTGATGAAGGATCCTTTACTACTAATTAAGATGTTTTTAACCCTTTTAAGGTCAACAAAAGCCAAACGTGGATGAATGTGTGTTCCGTCTTTCCACACCCTTGCCCTGCCCTGTACACAAAGCCAAGTCCTGTCCCTGTCCTGTACCCGGGCCTGGGCAGTGGAGATAAGGCCCTCTAGGTCACTGAGTTAGGTGTGGGAGCTGGAAGGTTGGCTGAATCAGCCACACTGGATTCAGCCCCAGGGCAGATGAGGCCTAGCCAGCAGCTGTAGGCTGCACTCATGCTCTCCCCTGTGAGCTCATGCCCACCCCAGCTCTTTTGATGCCAGCTCTATGTAAAGCCTCCATGGACCTTATTAATCACTCCTTTCTAAGTGCTCTAAGCTTTAGCCTCATCTGTTTGACTGTTGGGTAGGTCTGTATCTGTCTCCCCTCTAGCTTTCCTGTCCATGAGGACAGGAACCATGGCTGCCAATTGCCCATAAGCATTGACCAGATTGAGTTGATCTGAGGCTCCTGAAAGGCTTGATGAATCACCAACAGAGGTCTCTTATGCATGAACTGAGATAGTTGACCCTTGGAGCCATAGAAAGAAAGACCCATCTAAGTCTCTCCAAAATGGAGAATGCTTCTATTCTGGCAGATGAGGAAATAAGGTCTGATTTTAGGATTTGAGATAGAGGACCAAGATTTTAGGTCTTTTCTCATCTACCTCATAAACATCTCCCAACCCTTTTGCTGTAGCAGAGAAAGAAATAGAGCATAAGGAATAGCTGATGACCCAAATAGATCAGGAAACACTCACTTTGGATCTGGGGAGTGGAGGAGTGTACAGAAACACACAGTTCTGTGGAGACCCTGAGAGGGTCTGGTTTAACCAAAGACCTGGTGCATGGTAGAACAACCTCCACTGGTTCTAGAAAGAATGAGATGTTTGCTGCAAGAGGCAGCCTCCTCCCCACCCGCTGTAAGTCTCTGGTCACCACAGCTTGGTCCTACCCATTCACTGGCCTAGCAGCTGCCAAGCTACCAGCTTGAAGGTCAGTTTTCCACCCATAAAAAGGGACAGGTAACCTTGAGGGCTCCTGCCAGTCCAGAATTCTAACCACTAAGGAAGTGCATACAAACAGAGCAATAGACTCCCTTTATATCGTTCTGGCTGCTATCCTAATTCTTTGGTGGATCTCTGTGTCTCCTAGAGTTTAATTAACTCTGAGCTCTGGAGGCAGGAAATGACTTCTGTTCATTTCTGTCTCCCTTTCACAATTGACATTAAAAAGGATAAATGGAAAAAGGATTACTGAATGTTACTGGTCCTGGAAGCAACTCTAGCTAGGCCTCAGTTTCCTATTAGCAGAAGGTGGGGAAGGGGTGGTTGTAATCTCAAGGGTCTCAAGCTGCTGACTCAGTGCCTGGGGAGAATGCAGTGTGCTCTCAGTGCTCTAGCAGCTTGGGAAGACCTTAGCGCATGGGATTTGGGACAGGGAAGAGATCTATCCATAGGGCATGCTGCATGCTATAAAGTCAGCCAGATTAGCCTGAGGGGCTGCTCCCAACTCCTTTTAGCACTGCCTCTTCCCAAACTGGCCTTCACCTCTTCCCCAGGACCCTGCTCTCAGTGCTCTCAGGTGGCTTTGCTGTATAGCTTTGAGCGCCTTTAGCATAGGAACCTGACAGAGAATAGAAGAGAAGTGGGACGGGGAAGGTTGAATGAATAAATGAGTGAGTCAGAGAGGAGTTCAGAGGACCACAGTGCCATTACCCAGGCAAGCACTCAAAAGCAGAACAAGTGATGCCCAGAACGAGTAGGTATGTGCTTCATGGTACCTGGCAGCTCCAGGAACTCAAAGGGCCAAACAAAGAATGTATTATTCACCAACATCTCCACGGGAGCTGGGTGTAGTCCCAGGGTCACTCGTGGGACAGTCCCAACTCCAGGCTATGACTTATCTAGAATCTTGCAGCAAAAGAAGGGGGATGAATCTTCAAACCTCTTCTAGAGAGGATAGCCCCCTCCTTCCCCAGAGATACAGAAGAGTCTGAGCCAGGTTCCTCAACTCAGCCGTGCTACTCAGAGCAGTAGGATTCCTCTGCACTGTGATTTCATCATTAATGACTCAGGGAGAATGATGGGCCTGCCTCATAGGGCTGAGGTGAGGATTAAACAAGGTGTGTGTAAAGGGCTTTGTAAACCAGTCAGCTTTACCTAAGTGTTAGCCAAAGGACCAAAACATTAGGAACCAAAGTCATGTCCTCAGTGCTAACTTAGCTGGCTTTTTCCTCTCCAGGACAAGAGTGAAGCCACCAGGGGAGCCCTCTCCCAGAGGCCTTGTCGCCCCAGACCTAACTCGATCCCTCCCAACCTGCCTGAGGAAGAAACTCGCAGGATTGCTCGGATATTCTCTTCCCAGTTCTCCCAGAAAGACTGATGCAGCCTGAGTGATGAAGGGAAGGAGCCACCTGCCACCCTCCCTCAGCCTTATCCACTTTGCAAGAGGTACCAGGTCTGTTTCCCCTGGGGCTGGCTCAGCTCTGAAACTACCACCAGCCTAGTCCGTGGACTTATTCTGGAGGAGTGTTCCAAACCAGCCCAGCGTCCACCTTCTAGTACTCCAATTTCTTCCTCTGTGGTGAAGCGAAGACTAGAAACAAAACGGATTCCAGCACCTGAGTAGCCCACTCATCTTTTGACCAAGGGACCCAAGCAGGCATCTTCAGTGGAGAAACTCCTCCTAGTGTCCTCCTGCTGACTGCTGACCTGAGCCCACCTCTATGGAATAGGATAGGCCATTTTTGCCTTAAAGATTGGAGCCTGGGGAGGAGTGTGTAGTTTGTATGCATCACATGTAACTGAGGAAATCTTAGGGCCAGCTCCAGTTCATTTGCTTGGGAATAAGGGTATTTTATAGAAATAAATTATTTTTATGCTGTGTTGAGTTAATAATAGGAAAGGAAGGGGAAATCACCTCCTTTAAACTGTTTATCTGATTGTCTGAAATTCTAACCATGCTTTTAACTTATTGTTTTTACTCAGATCTGAGGTCATTGTTCCTACTTTATTTGAATATAATCATTTTGATGTTTGTATTCATGCACAAGTGTTTCTTGGGTTGGTGATTGGAATGGGGTGCTAGGAATTCATTTGTGCTATAACTACAGAAAGAAAGCCTGACAGCCATTCAGTTCCCCCAGAGAAGCTCATCCAGAACAGGGGACCATGGTCACCATGAGACTTCTAAGCTCCCCCAAATATCAGACTGGTCCAGATTAGAGTGACATCAGTATTTCCTTTACTGGTTCTTCTCCCCTCTTCCCACACACCCACCACCGCCTATTTCTTTCCCTTTGCTGGTTCTTGAAATCTGTCAGTAAAGTGGGAGGGTCTCCTGGAACATGACCCAGAGAACATGATCTCTGGGCTGGGCAGCTTGGACAGACCACAGCCAGTTGAGCAGCTACTGTAGACAAGGGTCTCTGTGGGAGGATAGGAAGGGGCACAGATGTACAGCGTGTACAGTGTGGCTGAGCCACAAGGCTGGGAGGGGATTTCCATGGAGGGCCCTGCTCTTCACCCCCAAGCTCATGTCATTTCACTCCAGTCCTCGGAACAACCCTATAACCTGCATATTTTGATGCCCCTTCTAAAGTGAAACCCAACAAAGTTTTGCCTCTATTTATGTAGCTAGGAAGTGAATCACCACATAAGATAATCCCAGAAGTGTTACAAGGCTCAGTGACCAAAACAGGGTACAGCCAGTAAGTTCTCTGAATTCGGGGAACCTGGGGGTGGAGGAAGAAAGCATAGAGGCTACAGCAGGCAGGGAAGGCTTCCTAGAAGAGGCAGGTCTGGGGTGAGCCCAGAGAATTGGTCAGGCCATGGACAGCTGCAGAGAGAACCAGGAAGGCACTTTGGGCCCTGAGCAACTGGGGACAAAGGAGAGCAGTCTGGCTTTGCTGTGCCTCCAAGCTCATCTGTAAAGCACAGATACTGTAAGAACCCTGGCTTCATGGGGTCGTGGTGAAGATCACATGAGACGACATTTTGTAAAAGTGCTTGGCCTGCAGTTGGCACAGGTTGGAAGTTTAGGAAATGTCAGCTTCACCCCTGCTTCTGAAGCTCCTGGAGCCAACTAGTAGGAACAAGCTCACCAATAACTGAGGAGCAGAGCACAGCAGGTTGGGCCACAGAGGGTGCAAATGAGGCAGGAGCCCGGGGCCTGGCCTGCCCCACCGCTGTTTATCCTGGCTCTGTGAGCTTCAGCTTACCAGTGTGCCCCCTCCCCAGTGCCATAGAAGCTGATCTCCCTCCCAGGCCAGCCCAAAGATTCCAAGGTCCCGGGCTTCACCTCCCTTGGGGTACAAGAAACCTCCAGAGTCTAAGGGGTAAAGCTTCAGGTAAAGTATTCCTTCCAAATCCTGCTCCTTTAAATAACCTGATAAGTCAAGTGAGGATAAGGCCACAGGAGGACATGGGCCACTCCTGCCCAGGCTGAGAGTAGCCTCGGTGAACACAGAAACACCCTATGCAACTGAGACCCACCTTTTATGCTCACATAACGTGTTATTTACCAATATCTCATCCCCAGAAGTTGGATACATTTCCCAGTGATAGCTCCTTGAGGCAACATGACTTGGAGTCAGGCAGCATGGATTCTGGATATTTTTGTCCCCACCAACAGAACCAACTAGAGTCTTGCCGACTTGCTTTTGAGCACCTCATCCACAGACACCTAAAAATAGGTGTTTCTGATCATTCAGAGGCTGATTATATCCCAGCCCAAAGCGCCAACCTTGGAACTTCTACAAGGGCTGGACTCTGGATACAAGGAGCCCAGGTAGACAGACCTGCCCTCAGGAATCTTCCAGGCCAGAATAAGCCGAGCCCTCCCTCCCTCTCTCTCAGTTTCTCCAGAGCCTTCTGTTCCCTTGTTTGATTCCAACTTGTCTCCCCATCATGTGTCCCCTCTCATCCCCCACCACCTCTAGGCTAGAGTTTCCAGGCAGAGCTCACTCAGAACCTACTTCCCTCAGCCCGCCCAATCTCAGCAGTCCCAGCAGCCCCTTCCCTTATACCACTGAGGCACCTGCCTGTTCTGCTGTCATTAAGGGTGGAGACAGATCCAAGGAAAAGGACAGGTGCAGCACAAGCTTTGCATTAACCTTCTGACCACCTGCCCAGTGATCATGGTTCTGTGCCCAAGTCCAGAAATGGCCTCTGCCTGCTCCTCAGCCTCACCTAGTTAACTCCTTCTCCTTCCCTGCATTCTCCCTCTCCTCCCCTCCCATCACTTCTCCTCCATGTCTCCCTCCTCTCCTCCCTCTGTCATCTGAGGCCCAAGTTCAGCTAATGCCCAATCCTTATTCTCAGTGTCTATAGGAAGAGTCCACAGTAACTACTGTAAGAACCCTTCCCTCCCTGCCCCAGCTCCCTCTGTCCCCAGCCAGTCCATGCTGAAGCTTCCAAGTGTCACAGAGAACAAGGGTCACAGTGGATAGGCCCAAAACATTACAGTCTACAGGCTGAGGTCAGGCCTTACTTTCTTGTACTAGCCATAGATCTTGATGAGTCATTGTCCTCCCTGAGACTTGGTTTTCTCCTCTATAAAATAAGCATTAAAATATGAGGATCCTGGGCTTGGGATGTAGCTTCTTGCAAGTATAAGGCCTTGGTTCAGTATCCTGCATGGTTTAAAACAGTTGGGCACCATCTGTGCACCTGTAGTCCCAGCTACTGAAGAGGCTGAGGCAAGAGGATAGCTCAAGCTCAGGAATTCAAGACCAGCCTTGAACTGGACAGCTTAACATGGTCCCATATTAAAAAAGAGAGTCCTCAGTAATCAAAAAGAATGAAGTATTGATGAGTGAGCTTTGAAAACACTCCTATGCTAAGTGAAGGAAGCCAATCACAAAGGAGCACATCCTGTACGATTCTACTTATGTGAAATGTCAAGGACAGGAAAACTATAGTGACTGAAAGTAGGTTAATAGCTGCCTGGAGCTGGGGAAGGGGGAAGGGATGTGACTGCTGAGGTGAACGAAAGTTTTTTTGAGGGATGATGGAAATGTTCTAAAATAGATTGTGGCTATGGTTGCACAACTCTGTGCTAAAAACCATTTGAAGAATGGTTTTTAGAAGAAATTAATTGCATAGTATGTATATTATATCCCAGTAAATCTGTTATTTTTTTTAATCATGTGTTAATGTGAGGAGATTTTATACCTTTATTTATTTATTTTTTTATGTGGTGCTGAGGATCGAACCCAGTGCCTCACACATGCCAGGCAAGTGCTCTTCCACTCAGCTACAACCCCAGGCCTAAATCTGTTATTTTAAAAAAATTGGACTCCTAATAGTACCTACCTCACAGCAGTATAAAAAGTAGAAATGATGTGTATAAAATATCTAGCACATAGCTGGCACTAAGATGATGGCTTCATTGCTAATATTAAGAGGAGGCTCTGAGAGCCCTGCCAGTCTATTTGGGGGGACCTTGATATTTAGACTCTCAAAGGTGACACCCCACATACACCTATCACTGAGGTAGCTCTTCACAACTTGAAGGAATGAAAGGGCCCCAAGTCAAGGGAGCTGAACCAGACCTGGAACTCCCTGACCCCCTCCCCTGCCTGCCCCTCTCCAGCCCGCCTCTAGTCAAGTGATCAGACTGTCAACCAACCTCTCTAGGATTAGGTTTCAGGTCAGCTGGTGTATAAGACCTGTGCCAAGCCAGAAGCAGCAGAACAACAGTGAATGGCCAGGAGGAGCCATTGGATTCCTCCTGCCACCCCCTGGGATGGAGCCCTAGGGATCTACTGAGCTGCCCCTGCCCTGGCTGGGCTTACAGGTAAGACAAATTCCCCTCTCCCACTTACCCCTGTCCCTCCCCTTCTGCCTGTTCTCCCTTCCATGGAGGTTTTCAGAGGCAGCTAGGAACCATGATAAACTGAGAGAAATTCAGTCCAGGCCCCACCTTGTCAAGAGGAGGGAACTGCAGCCCTGGGAAAGTCCTCAAACCCCACACCATAACCGCACACTCGTGCCACTCACCCAGGACTCACCCTTACCCTGCTGGCTGCCTCTGGTGGAATTATGAAAATCCCCACAGATATGAAATGACTTTCTCAGAACTTTGGCTCCAAATCTCCAGGATTCCCCTGAGCATAAAGCCCTCTCTCCCCATGAGGGTCCTGGACCCTTTTCCTGAGTAATGATGATAATGATGAGGCCCCAGGCTAAGTCACCTGTCAGAGGTTTATGGAGCCCATGGTCACTGCTCAAATGGCTTCCTCAGTGGGGATGCTCTGGAGGGTTTGTCAGGGACAGTGGGGCTGGAGAGGCAATATGGATGGACATCTTAGAAAGGGGTCATCTGCCCCCTGCTTCAGAGCTACCAGGGGAAAATTTGTGTATATTGCAGATTCCTGGGTCTCACCTAAGACCTGAATCAGGACCTCTAGGGCCTAGGACTGAGAATCTGCTCTGTAAACAAGTAGTTTAAGGGATCCTGAGCTCCCCCCTGAAGTCTAAGACTCTGGGAGGAACAAAAGGCACTGGTTGTGTGACAGGACTAGGTGCCAATCTCAGCTCCATCACTTCAGCTAAAGCCTTCAAAGCAGGGCTACCTTATAATAGTACCTGTACATGTTATAAAGGGGTCAAATTAATGTCTACAAAGCCCTCAGCCCAGTGCCAGGTGCAGAAAGCACTCAGCAAAGTTTAATGGGCCCCGCAGATAAGACATCCCATCCTCAGGTTACCCAAGAAAGCTTCTGGAACAAGGATTCTAATCTCGACTTCCTCTTCCAGACAACAGCAAAAGTCTGCTGGCTTCCAGGGCTCTTCAAGGAACAGTTCAGGAGGGTGGAGAGCAGGTGGAAAGAGGTCAGGGACCCCTGGCCTCAGGGCAGCCCCTACCTTTCCCTGCCGTTGTCACCTTCCCCACCCACTCTCATGTGGCTTTTGTTTTCTTCTCAGTACTGGGGATTGAATTTAGAGGGTCTCTACCATGGAAATACATCCCTAGCCCTCTCTCTCTCTCTCTCTCTATATATATATATATATATATATATATTTTTTTTTTTTTTGAGAGAGAGAATATCACTATGCTGCCCAGGCTGGCCCTGAGTTGGCCATCCTCCTGCCTCGGCCTGCCAAGTCGCTGGGATTACGGGTACGCACTACTGTGCCACTGTGCACATGTGGCTTTTGACCTGAGTCTGTGCCCATCCATTCTGTTTCCTGTGGATGACTCAAGACTGCCCTGGAATAGGCTCCAGCTTCACCTCTGGATGTTGCTCTTGACCAAGTTCAGATTTTTAGCTCGTCTTGCTAGCAACATTCCAACAACCTCCTCACTGGTGCCTGAGCCTCCCTTCCAGCCCATTCTTGACAGCTGCACCAGCATCCTCTAACACAGGTCTGACAGTGTCATTCCCTCCCTGAGAACCACCAGCCATTCCCTGCTGTCCACTAGATTAACTCAGGCTTTTGAAGCCCTCTTCTATCCATCCCCAGGGGCATCTCTGATCTCATTTGCCCTTTCCTCACTTTAGCAAACTCCTGGTTTCTCTGAGTGCCTTCAGAAGCACTTAACGGTATGGAGAAGTAGACAGTAGATCCTGCACCTGTTGGTGGGGCACCCCTTCTCAAGAAAGTGTGGGGTGCCAGGCATGCTGGCACCTGAAATCCAGCAACTAGGAGGCTGAGGCAAAAGAATTGGAAGTTCAAAGCCAACTTGAACAATATAGATCCTGCCTCAAAAAAATACAAAGGTCTGGGGCTAAAGCTCCCCTGGATTCAGTACCCACTACCAAAATAAATAAATAAATAAAAGTGTGGAATCAGGGGTCAGAGACAGCTGGATACAAAATGGATTCAGAAAGGAAGACATGCCTGATGGCCAGGGGAGAGTAGGCTCCCCAGAGAGATAGGCCCAGCCTCAGCAGGAGACAAAACCCATGAAGTGCCCTCTGCAGGTCCTGACCCAGCACAGATCCTCCACATCAAATGGCCTTGGGCAGAGGATGTCCTGAACTTACACACCCCTGATGGGAATCCCACCTCTGCTCACTGTGTGGCACCAGGCAGGCAGGTCAGTTTGAAATATGAAAGTAGAACAAAAACAATGTGTAGTGTTCTTTTATTAGCACCTGAATGGTTCCCAAATGTTTTATAGAAAGGATACTTAGCCAGCAGGAGACAATAGAGAACACAGCCCCCAAGGGTCTCCCCTACTCTGAGAGTCAGCCTGATTCATGATGCCAAGGCCCCTGCAGCCCAGCTCACTTCAGAGGAGAGGGCAGGGGAAATGCCAGGGCTCGTCGGGGAAAGAGGCCACCAGGATGCCATGGAGAGAGCCAGCTGCTCCCACAGTACATTCCAGTCCCAGCCTCCCTGCTGGGAAGGAGCCCATGGGCCTGGCTGGCTTTCTGTAGGGCACAGGGCAGTGGGGAAGGCACAGGCAGAGAGTATTTCTTCCAGCATGCCTACAATACTGTCTCCTCAGCCAAGTTCACCCTGAGTCCCTGTGTCACCCCACAAAGCCCTTCCTGGGCTCTTCTTGGGTGGCAAATCAGGCATCAGGAAGACAGACTTAGGGGTGAGCCCAGGAGAGGCTAAGGCCTGACTGTCCCACCACACAGATCTCAGCTGCGCTGGCCCATTCTCTTCTCTGCCAACTGGGGCAATGGGGTGCTCAATGACCTTCCTCACCAGGCTCCACGTCTGACACTGCCATTCTCACAGGTTATTTTGCACATCATTCAGTAACTGCAGAGGGCTTTAAATGCCTTAAGACAAGAAGCACTCTACCACATGGGGTGCATAATTCCCCTCATAGTTTAGCACCCCTCAAAATGCACACAATCAGGGCTGGGGTTGTGGCTTAGTGGCAGAGTGCTTACCTAGCATGCATGAGGCACTAGGTTCGATCCTCAGCACCACATAGATGTAAAATAAAGATATAGTGCTCCCCTAAAACTAAAAAATAAATATTAAAAAATGCATATGATCATTGTAAATTGGACTCATCAGTGAGATTTATATCCCAATTTTAAAAGCTTAAAAAATAAAAATGTAAGTGCAAATCCATACTGGGAAGAATCAAATAAAAGCATCCTTTCTTCAGGGAAAGACTTCTTAAAGCCACACTATTGCAGGCTTCCAGATGGGGATCCAGTAGCTAGTGAGTCCCAGCCTCAGCCCATACCCCCCATCTTATCCCACCTCCTTTACTCTCTTTAAGTAACTCTACACCTGTTCACCTTCCTTATGAGAATGGGAACTCCTTGAGGGCAAGGGCCAAACCCAATTTATTCCATGTCTTTTTTTTTTTTTTTTTTGCTATTGCCTAGCATGGTGGCCAAGAAATATCTGATCTGGGTTCTGGGCCAGGGTATAGCTCAGTGGTAGAGCTCTTGCCTAGCATGTACAAACCCTGCATTTCATCCCCAGCACAGCAAAATGTTTTTTTCATGAAATTTTCATTTATATATTAGTATGAATTAGCAGATCATTTCCTTCCAAAGAACAGGCTTTTCAGAGGCTGGGATTGTAGCTCAGTGGTAGAGCACTTGTCTGGCACGTGTGAGGCACTGGGTTCGAGCCTTTGCATCACATAAAAATAAATAAATAAAATAAGAGTATTGTGTCTATCTAAAACTAAAAAAAAAAAATTTAAATATTAAAATTAAAAAAAGGCTTTTCCAAAGAGAGGTATAGCAAGCATTAGTTCATGGTGCCTGAATGGAATGTGTGGCTTGAGGAGACAACAAAGAGAAGAAGGTTGTAGATGGCAGTCCTGAAAGAAGGCTTAAGAGTCACTAGCTTAACCCCTATTTGGGGTGGGGGAGAGGGTACCAAGTATTGAACTCAGGGACACTCAATCACTGAGCCACATCCCCGCCCTATTTTGCATTTAGAGACAGAGTCTCACTGAGTTGCTTAGGGCCTCACTAAATTGCTGAGGCTTGCTTTGAATTTTCAATCCTCCTACCTCAGCCTCTGGAGCCACTGGGATTAAAGGCTTATCCTCTATCTTTGGGCACCCAATTCACTACAGATGGCTGGGGTAATCCATATTCCCATTTGCCCAAGAGTGGTTAAATGTGTACCTAAGATCATGTCACTCATTAGTAAGTCTTGAAGACAGGACCAGACCCCAAATTTTCTGGTCACAGGCCCAGAATTCTATTGCCCTGTAGGGAAGGTGTGCACACTCTGCCCACTTCACAATTCTGTGGGACTGGCTCTGGCTCCAGGTGTGGGGTCACTAAAGGTTCAGGACCTCAGCACACCAGCAGTGTGTGTGTGAGTCAGGGTGCTCGTGGGCATGACCTGCCAAGAGACGGCATCCTCACCAAAGACCTGATTGTACAAATATTCAGATTACAAGAACACAGGACTGCCTATGATGGTGTGCCAGTTTCTCAGTGTCACCAAGGCTATACATAGACCTTCACATGCAAAAGTGCCCTTGTTAACCACTGGTAATAGGGTGCAGGCACAAGTGCACACCAGTGTCAGCATATATGTACGTGAACTAGAGGTGTACATGGGCTCTAGCAGGACAAGAGAAGACAGCACATTCCCTTGGTCCAAGATTGATCCTCCCCTGTCTGAGATGCTCCTCAGTGAAGTAAGGAAAAAGGGGGCATGTGCCAAGCCAGACAGAGCAGCTGGGACTGCCACAAACATTCATGGAAGGCGCCGCATTAGCCCATCTCCCTCAGAGCTGACTGCAGGATGCAGCAGCTAATCAGTCAGGGCCCACTCTTCCCCCAGCTCCACCAACAGCATCAGTCCAGGAATCCATCAGTGTTAAGAAGGAATGTCTCTAGTCACAGAAAGGGAACCACAACTGAAAAGAGTTTTATTTACTTTATGTATGAGTATATTAAGGCATCCTTGTGTAAAAGATATCTTCATCCAAAATGAATGACAGTTTCATTCAGTCATGAGGAGTGTTGGCTCCAGTTCTTAGGGAGAGAAAGATCTCAAGTGGTGAGACACCTCAGGGAGCAGGATCACCAAACAGCCTGTCATAGGAAGCAGCTGCATGCTGGGGAGAACAAGGTGTGTGTGGAGTCAGAGCCAGGCCTGGTCCCTGTCAGAGCCTGTTTCCTCATCCATACAATGAAGATAGCACCACCAGCCTGCTCCCTGGTGCTGAGGGGACAGGGTGAGGATTGCAAGATATGAAGGATGGGAAAGTGACCTGTTTTTATAGGCTAAACTCAGACAACTTAAGTGTGGCAATGCCCAGGCTTCTCACTTTCTGAAGCTCCTTCCGGCTGCAGGGTACCTGGAGATGGGTCAGGGTCAGGCAACCCCGGCTCCATCCACCTCCCCTGGCCTCCTCCTGCAGCCTTCTCCCTGCACTAAAGCCCAGAGCTACCAATTGACCTCTCCCTTTGGACATCACTGGGCTCTGGAGGGACAGGGTCAATCTTACTGAGAGGATGGTTGGACTGAAGCCTTCAGAAGTGCCTCCCACCACCGCTGTGAAGTGCCTGGGGGCGGGCACTGCGGCCTGTTTCGCAGACCTCCTCACCTTTCCACTGGATACAGCCAAGGTCCGCCTGCAGGTAGGTACCCTTTGGCCAAGGGTAATTGTTCACATCAAAGGAAGGGTTAGTCACCCTCCACAGCACCTTGGCAATCTGTCAACACACACTTCCTGGCTCAGGGCAGGGGAGGAGTGGGGACTACACTCATTACCCAGGACAAAAAAAAAAATATCTAAATGCCTTGGCATGATGTGGCAGGTTCCTTCCCTGATTTGTAAACCAAAATGTGTGAGGTAAAGTTAAGGCATTAACTGTGACCTTGAGCAAGCCACTAACCATTTATAAAATAAGGAAAACAGTCCAGGTGGATGCCTATAATCCTAGCCACTCAGGAAACTGAGGCAGGAGTATCCTAAGTTAAAAGCCAGCATCAGCAACTTTGCAAGGCCCTGTTTCAAAGTTAAAAATTTTAAAAGGGTAAAGATGAAGCTCAGTGGTAAAGCACCCCTGGGTAAACCAGTACCAAAAAATAATAATAATAATATATTAATTAATTAATTAGTTTATTAAAATGTGAAAAATATCTGCCCCTCTAATTTGTTCTGAGGCTCAAACGCCACACCCCTCCTTTGTGAACCGTAAAATGCTGCACAAACCTCAGTTCTTTTCACTGTGAGGTGATGGTCATGCTTGTCCTCAAGGTCCAGTCAGGCAGGTCCAGCCCAGGCGGGGCCTCTGTGCACACAGCACTTTCTGGGAACCCACCCAACAACTCAGGTCCCCATGGTTGTCCCTCAGATCCAGGGAGAGAACCCGGCGGCAGAGAGCGTGCAGTACCGCGGCGTGCTGGGCACCATCTTGACCATGGTGCGCACCGAGGGCCCCCGAAGCCCCTACAACGGGCTGGTGGCCGGCCTGCACCGCCAGATGAGCTTCGCCTCCATCCGCATCGGCCTCTATGACTCTGTCAAGCAGTTCTACACCCCCAAAGGAGCGGACAGTGAGTGTCCGCTACCCTGTGGACGCCAAGGGTCATGTCAGGCGCAGCTCGCACGTGGGTCAGCACACCCTGCCAGGCCAGAGCAGAGGCAGAGCCCGGCCTAGGGAAACTGGTAACAGATGCGGGAAAGGAGGCTCTGACGTGACAGGGACACAAGGACTCCAGTCCTTCCATGGAGGAAGAGGGCCAGCAGCACAGGGCGACCCCGGGAGAGCGGGCTGGGGAGAGGGAATTTCAGCGTGCAGCTCTGGCCCACTCCCTCTGCTCTTCCCCAGATTCCAACATCGCCATCAGGATTTTGGCGGGCTGCACCACGGGGGCCATGGCAGTGACTTGTGCCCAGCCCACCGATGTGGTGAAGGTCCGATTTCAGGCCAGCGTGCGCCTGGGGCCCGGGAGCCACAGGAAATACAGCGGAACTATGGATGCCTACAGAACCATCGCCAGGGAGGAAGGGTTCAGGGGCCTGTGGAAAGGTAGGCTCCCGGGGACAGGGGACCCAGCATGGCATATTCCACTAACTCCATATGAACGTCCCCAACAAAGAAACCTCCCACACTTGCCTCAGATTCTGTTCAATTTACCAATCCTTCACCTTCTGTCAGGGAGCTAGAAATGAATGTGACACGTCCTCACTCTGGTGCTCTCAGACAGCAGAAGAGATAAGACAGGTCAAGCAGTCTACACCTCAAATAAGATGTGCCAGGTGCCCTGCCAGAGGTGGGAGAGACCAGGCTGGCTCCAGAGAGAAACTGGCACCTAAGAGGGCTTCAAAGACTGAGGAGGCTCCAAGGGTGTGGAGATGGAAGGGCAGGGCCTTCTGCAGGACACAGAGCAAAACCAGGCAATGGAGGAGCCCTATTGAGAGGAGTGGGGTGCAGTGAGACCCAGAGAGGAGGGGACTTCCTTGGGAACAAAGACTTGAGTGTTCCTATATATCTACACCGGTGCCACCTGAACAAATGCTAGACTCTCTCCCACATCTGGGCCAGATGTGTGAATCCTTACAGAAGAAACAGTTGTCCTGTGTAGTTTAAGGGTAGGGTGCCTGGGTCACAGTACTGGCTTGCACTCCATTTCTGGGTGCCCTTCCATCCCCAAGCCTGACCGCCCCCCACCCCAGTGAAACTACTCTTCTAGAGTCCTATCAATGCTACATTCTGTCACTGTCCCAAGAACCCAGATTTGCTCTTCCAAATATGACTTCTTTTTCTGGCTACACCTGGTGTCAGGGGGTGCATTTTAATTTTGACAACTATTGGAGATTATCCTCCAAAACATAGCCAAATGAACACAAGTGGGCCCCTCTGTTTTCTTTCTCTAAGGAAGATCTGAGAGCTGTTAACTCTAGAAAGAAGAATGGGATCTGCTTGGATTGGTGTATGTTGTGGGGAGGTCCTCCTAGCTGAGATCATGGCAGTGGGGCACCACTGTGGTCCTACAGCCAGGACATCCAATTCACCATTCCCCATTCAACAGCTCCTGCTACCTTCTTCACAGGAACTTGGCCCAACATCACAAGGAATGCCATCGTCAACTGTGCTGAGATGGTGACTTATGACATCATCAAGGAGAAACTTCTGGACTCTCGCCTGCTCACTGGTGAGGCCCTGGAGTTGGCATCACCCACAGGCAACTGAGCTTTAAAAGGAGCAGAGAGAAGAGCAATGCCCAGTTCAGGACTTTGACAAGTAGGAAAGAGGCCTGGGCCACAGGCCAGAGCCCTGGGCTCCAGGCACCATCTCTTACTGTGTGTCTGAAAAAAGGTTTCTCACTTTGACTTCCATTTCCTCCAATAGAGTATTGGGCTGCGTGACCTTATTAACCAGGGATACCCATTTCTGATTTGCTAGGACTTAATGAGAGATCAGACCTGGTACTATGAAAGAGAGAGACAGTACTTTCCTGTGCTCAAGGAGTCAAAGTTGAATCACAGATGATGAATGCACGTGGTGCACTCACTCCTTGATATTTGCTCTTCCTCCCCTTCTACAGACAACTTCCCCTGCCACTTTGTCTCTGCCTTTGGAGCTGGCTTCTGTGCCACAGTGGTGGCCTCCCCAGTGGATGTGGTGAAGACGCGGTATATGAACTCACCCCCAGGCCAGTACCGCAGCCCACTGGACTGTATGCTAAAGTTGGTGGTCCACGAGGGACCCACAGCCTTCTACAAGGGGTAAGCCTCCCCCCTGCCTCCAGCACCCCCTCCCAGAGAAGTTAGTCTTCCATGTTGTCTAACATGCCTGCCAGTCTATCAGGAGATGCAGTGAACAGAACAGATGTCAATGCCACAAAGGAGAAGTGTCAAGAATTATGGGAGTTAAGGGCTAGAGCTGTAGCTCAGTGGTGGAGCACTTGCCCAGCACATCTGAGGCACTGGGTTCGATCCTAAACCCCACATAAAAAAAATAAATAAATAAAGGCATTGTGTCTACATACAACTTTAAAAAAAATTTTTTTTAAATTATGGGAGTTTAAAAAAAAAAAGTGAACCAAACCTGATTTGGAGAGTTAGGGAAGCCTTTTTGAGAAAAAGGAGTATAAAGATAGGTTAAAATACTAGAGGAAGAGGTGGTTTGTAATTCCCAAACCTTTCGGCAGCTTGTCACCCTGACTGCTCATCCCCACACTCGTGTCAGCAGAGGCGCCATACTCACTGTGCCAACACTCACGTTTCTGTGCCTTTGCATTTACTGTTCCCTCAGCGAGGAGCCTTTCCCTCACCATCTGAATGCTCTTACTCCTAGCCATCCTTTTAGACTAATTCAAATGTCCCCACCCCCCTAACATTCTCATGTATAAGTTTTCCTTTCTCCCTGAGAACTTTGGCATTAACATTTGATTCTATCTTCATCACCTCCTGCCTTGTAGTGGAGTGTTGGTAAGGTTAAAGTACTCCTTACACTGGAGTGCAAGTTTCTTAGAGCTAAGGACCGGTGGCCTATCTGTCTTTCATCTCCCAGAGTCCCTATACAAAGCAAATGCTCAATAATGTGATTTTAACCATCATCCTGATAACTAAGCCCCCTACATTTTCTCAACAACCCCCTAACTATGTAGCAGACCCACACTAACCGAGGAAGAGAGTATGTCTCAGAAAAGTAACTTGTCGGAGAGCAAAAGTTAAAATGGCAGAGCCCTGGCTCAAACCCACTCTGCCCGACACCACACCCAGCATGCTATTGTGTCTCCCAATGGTAGCTCTTAGCTAGGCCCTCTCACCTCCACCACTGAAGCCATCAGCAGATAGTTAGTTTAGACCCAACAAGCAAACAGAAGCAACTGGAGGGTGTCAGTTGTGGGAGAGTGTTCTGCTAAGTGCCCCATTTGTAAAACCTTAATTGATAGCCACTTGTCTCAGTTTATTCTTCCACTTGCCAAAAATTTATTGAACATCTTGTGTGTACCAGGCCCTGTGCTATGCATCCCTCAAAGAGCAGCAAACAAGTAGGTGACATTAGTCAATGCTTACAACACCCTATAAGGTAAATACTGTGATTTTCCTCATTTCCTTCTCAGTACTGGAGATTGAACCCCAGGGATACTCTACTACTTAGCTCCAGCCCCCTCCCGAGTCCTTTTTAACTTTTTTTTTTTTTTTTTTTTTTTGAGACAAGTTCTTGCTAAATTGCCAAGACTGGCCTTGAACTTGTAATCCTCCTATCGTAGCCTTCCAAGTAACTGGGATTATTTTTCTCATTTTAAAGATAAAGAAACAGGCTCAGAAAAATTAAGTCATCTTGTCCAAGTTTGTAGAGCCAGAAAATGGTGGAGCCTGACTCAAGTTCACACATATTGCCACAATGCTATAGTCCCCATGAGGATCTAGGATCCTCATGTGGTTAAGGTACTCAGGCTGAGAGTGACAAGCAACCAGCCAGAAAGCAAGAGAGTAGGGGACAGTCCAAACAGAGCGAGCAAAATGGACAAAGGCAGGGGAGTGAGGAGGCCCAGCATCGTCAGGAGACTCTAACTAGCTGAGTCTGGGAGCAGCAAAAAGGCCTGGGGTGGGAGTGGACACTATGGGAGAGAGGCTGAGAAGAGGGCAGGGGCCAGCTGTCGGCTGCCCCCTGAACCCATGGGGCACAGTTGAGGTGGGGACTGTCTCCCCTCTGCCACCACAGCACAGGCAGGCTCTCCAGAGCTGAGCTCAGTTTGGTGCCCTGCAGGTCTCACCTGCACTGCCCCAGCTTCTCACTGTCCTGGTGGGACCCTCCTCAGGGGCAAGAGATCAGGGTATAAATGAGCCCAGGAACCCCCAGCAGCAGGGTGGAGTCAGGTCACATGGCTCATTTGAACCTTATATCTGGTATTTACTAGCTGTGTGGCTTTGGTTGAGGCCTCCCCTGGGCCGCAGTTTCTAAAACAGAAACCTGATGACAAACATAGTAACCATACAGAATTGTTGTGAGAATCGAGTGCCTGACATGATAACCTGGCTCAAAATGTTAGTTTTCTTTTCTCTCCTGACTCTAGCTTCTGTCTGAAGCCTCTCGGCAGAGAAGAAAAAAATGGAATGGATCTCAGAAAATGCTTGAGACAATAGTCAAGGTCCTTCGGCACAACTCCATGCCAGTGAGGACACAGGAGAGCTCACAGTCCCCTCCTCCTAATGCTGTGGTTCTTTTTTTCATCAGATTCACCCCCTCCTTCTTGCGTTTGGGATCCTGGAACGTGATGATGTTTGTAACCTATGAGCAGCTGAAACGGGCCTTGATGAAAGTCCAGATGTTGAGGGAATCTCCATTTTGAGCAAGACAAGAAGGCTACTTGGTACTTACCTGGCATGAGGCCAGTTAAGGATGAAATAAAGCAGTGGACTCAGGCCCACACATGTTTACAGAACTGCGTACTTGTTGCTGATTCAAGAAACAGAACTGAAAGAAGAGGAAGGATTTTGGTCTTCAGTGCTTCGTCTAAAAACACCCTTGTTTTGCACTGACTTAATGGAAAATAAATTATATTAATTTTGAAACCCATTAGGTTGGATGCCTAATATTTAGGCAAGAGTAAACAGATCCCTCTGGATAAAAGGGAAGTTTGCAGACTTGCATACCCAGATAAATTGGATTAGATGATGACTTATAACAGAAAGGCCACCAGAGTGGGAAGGAGTACACATGAAAGTCAGCTGAGGAGCCTCAAGGGACACCACTGATGCAACCCGAAGCTGAGACTGCAGCCTCCACAGTCACACAGGGATCATCTGCCTACTGGTCCTAATGAGTCCACCAAGGAGAATCCACTGGGATTCCAAGAAATGTGAGAAACAGAAGGGAAAACTCAAACCTGTGCCGCAGGAGCCCCGCAGGGCCAACCTGAGGCTGAGGCCTGGAAATCTGTCCTCCCAGAGAACACAGGAGAATCAAGGGGGCGCCTCAGTCCACTTCTATAAAATAGGTAATAATCTCTTCCCCGCCTACCTCACCGGGGTGTTAGGAAGAACAATGAGAAAGAAGCTGGGCACGAATCCACTTTATAAAAGCGAAAGCTCCTACAGGCCTAAGTATGAGGACAATGCCTTGAGAAAGATTTTTTTGGAAAAGAGAGGAATTGCCAAGAAGTTTTTGAAAAACACAGTTGTCTAGTGGCAAGACCAGAAGAACCTGGGCTGCAAGTGACAGTGGATGACCGGAGCCCCACTCCCCTGCACCCCTGCTCCCTGGCCCCACTGTGAGGCACTTTGAAGGGCGTGGGGCTTGGGGAGAAGAGAGCCTGGCCTAGAGTCTGAAGCAGCTGGATTCAGAGTCTTTGGGAAATTAGTGTGATTCAGTGAAGGAATTCTGACCTTCAGTGTGGGAATAAGAACAGCCGCTTTTCTGCCTTCTCTTTCTCGGATAGAATTTTCTCCCTTCAGGGTTTTTATTTGTCAGGGTGGAGCCAGATCTAACTCTGTCACTGTCCCTTTGACTGCAGGCAAGTTGATCTACCTTCTAGGGGTTTGGCTCCTCCATCTGCAAAAGGCGAAGTAGAGCTGCTTGACCTATTTTCAAGCTTAAGACTGAACATCTTTCAAACTGATAATGGGGACCCACAGAGCCAGTGGCCATTCTTGTTTCTCAGGAGCATGTTGTGGCTCTAGGACAGTAAGAAGAGGGTCTGGATCTTACCACACCCACCTTATTAACAATTACCCTCAGGGAATCCTTGCCCCTCAGAGTCCTCCTAGAGAAGCTGATGACAGTCCCTAGCTCACTAGCATGTGCTGGGGGTTGATCTAGAACACCCTGCAATACAGGAGGGCTCCTGTGTCATTTCTTCCTCTCCTGACCTGACTCATCCACATCAGGAAAAAGTGAATCGCCATCCTGCCTCAGCACTTCCTGACATTAAATTGTAACTTGAGATCATCTACATATACAAACTGAATAGCTCAAACAAAAGGGAAAGAAAGAAATTATTTTGATTTAATGTCTAATTTAACCTTTAAATAAAACTTCCACTTATAAGTTTCTTTCTTTTGACTTATATGATGTGTGCAAATCATTCTTAAATTCCTAATCTCCATTTGTAACTTACTAGGGGCCAGGAACATGTCTTCCATTAATTTCTATAGGGCAATATTTGGTGGGAGTGGGTACCTGGGATTGAATTCAAGGGCACTCAACCACTGAGCCACATCTCCAGCCCTATTTTGTATTTTATTTAGAGACAGGGTCTCACTGAATTGCTTAGCACCTCATTTTTGCTGAGGGTAGTTTTGAACTCGGAATCCTCCTGCCTCAGCCTCTGGAACCACTGGGATTACAGGCGTGCGCCACTGTGCCTGGCTCTATATAGCAATATTAATACATCATTTATTCAGGTGATATTATAGTGAGAGGGGAGGGAGGTAGATAAATTCTAAGAGTTTTTTTTTTTTTTTTTTGGTACTGGGAATTGAGCCCAGGAGAGCTTTACCACCAAGCTACATCCCCTGCCCTTTTCATTTTGAGAGTCTGTCTCACTAAGTTGCTTAGGGCTTTGCTAATTTGTTGAGGTTGGCCTGGAACTTGCCATCTTCCTACCTCAGCCTCCTGAATCACTGGGATTACAGTCATGAGATATGTGATTGGGATCAGGAATCTAGTGACCTCTAAGTCCTGTCTTCTGAAGAAAGGAAAACAAGATTGATAAGGTTTGAGGCTTCATGAACAAAGTATTAGATTTCTGTCCCTACCTCTTAAAGGTGGAAGTTGAACCAGATAACCCAAAGCTCTTTAATTCTGTGATTGTAAGAACTAAATTTCTTCCATGCTACAGCATACATGCCCATTCTAGTCCTGATCTCAGTTCCAGGAAACCAGGAATGTGAACTCATGAGAAGATCAGATTACCAGCTGAGGCTTACCCCGGAAGGCTGACTCCTGGTCTCTGTGCACCTGTTCTCCCCACACTCCCCCAAATCACAGATGCCACTTCCAACCAAGTCGTTCAAAAAAAGTCTGCTTTTCCTCAAATTCTTCTTGTATATCATGCAAAAATTAGATAATTTGAGCCCAGACTCAGTTAAAACAGAAATTATGTAAGTAATGGTGTTATTTTGATTTATCTTCAATTTAATTTAATTATTTGTACTAGGAATTGAACCCAGGGGCACTCTACCACTGAGCTACATCCCCAGCCTTTTTTATTTTGAGACAGGGTTTTGCTAAGTTGCTTAGGGCCTCTATAAGTTGCTTTGAATTTGCCATCCTCCTGCTTCAGCCTACTGAGTCACTGGGATTACAGGCATGTGCTACCACACGTGGTATTAAAGAATATTTTATTAAAGCCAGGCACAGTGACACACATCTGTAGAACCAGCTACTTAGAAGATTGAGGCAGAAGGATCATCACCTCAAAAATAAATTTTACAAAGGCTGGGATATAGCTTAGTGGTAGAGCATCCCTGGGTTCAATGCCTATTGCTGCAAAACAAACAAATAAAACAAAATATTTTATTAAAGAGAAATTAATATTAAGTAAAGAAATACAATTGTATTTCTGCATACCACTTAATTTGTGTCAGGGCACTTTGAAAACGGCAGAGTGCTATACAAATGCAATGTGTATACATCCTAAGTGGCCCTTTACATTAGGTGCAGAGGTGAATAAGACCTGTCCTGTCTTCCAGGAGCTCTTCAGGGTGGAGGATGCTGAGCAGAAAGGCAAACCACAAACCACCAATTACCACAGAATGGTAAAAGCTACAAATGAAGGTACATATGAAGCACCCAGGAGAGGGTGTTCAGGTGAGGGACACTGAGCCTGGTTTAAGAGGCCAGAAGCTTCTTGGGGGAAGACCTGAAGGACAAATAGAAGTTACACAGGCAAAGGAAGGTGGATGAGAGTCACTCTAGGCAGAGAAGAGCTCGTGCAGAAGCTCAGAAACAAGACAAGAACAGGGCAGCCTTGAGGTTGCCAGCTGTTGGTGTGCTGGGTTGCAGACTTGCAGGGGTGTAGTGAGAAAGATGGAGATGAGGAAAGTAGAGGCCACATGTTATGGACTGAATTTGTTTCCCCAAATTTATATACCAAATCCCTACCCCCTCAGGTGATGGTGTTTGGAGGTGGAGCCTTTGGGAGGTAATTCGATTTCGATGAGGTCATGAAGGTGGGATTCCCCAACACAGGGTTAGTGTCCTTGTAAGAGGAGGAAGAGAGACCCAGAGATCACTCTTTCTCCTCACCGTGTGAGGACACAGGAAGAAGGCAAGCCAAGAAGAGACCCACCCACACACACCAGAAACCCAACTTCGGAACCTTGACCTTAGACTTCTCAGTCTCCAGAGCTGTTGTGTAAGACAACCAGTGTATGATAGTCTGTAATGGTAGCTTTGTGATCTAATATGCCAACACTAGGGAAATTGTAGTGTCTGGGAAATTGGAGTGTTTAAGTAGGGAATAATGAGCTGCAGAACAGAGAAGGAATTAGAGGAGTGCACTCTGGTCCTAGTTGGATGAGACTGTGGTTGGAATCAAGGCAAGAGTCTTTGAAGTGGCAGTTGAGTGGATAGAATAGTCATAAATCAATGGTACTTGGTAAGATTCTATCTGGAAGGAGTAGTGAGAGAGAAGAGCTGCTTACACGTGTAAAATAACATACAAATAATAAATTCTACCATCTTGCTGGGCATGGTGCCACACATTTGTAAACCCAGAAACTTGGGAGACTGAGGCAGGAAGATCACAAGTTTGAGACCAGCCTTAGCAACTTGGCAAAATTCTGTCTCAAAATTAAAAAATAAAAAAGGCTGGAGAGCAGGGGTTTTGGCTCAATGGTACAGCGCTTGCCTATCACCCGTGAGGCACTGGGTTCAATCCTCAGCACCACGTTTTAAAAAATAAAAATAAGCAAAATAAAGGTATCGTGTCCATCTACAACTAATAAAGATATTTTTAGAAAGGGGGTGGTGGTTAGGGATGTGGCTCAGTGGTTAAGTGCCCCTGGGCATTCAATCCCTGGTACCACAAACAAACAAACAAACAACAACAACGACAAAAAAAAAAAAAAAACTTACCATCTTTTCTATTTTAAAAGGTACAGATTTTTGCTGTTGGTAAAATAGTTCATATTGTTCTAAAACCATCACCACCATCCCTCTCCAGAACTCTTGAAACCCTGCAACTCTATTGAACTTGACTACTCCAAATATCTCATATAGGTGGAATCATAGAGTATTTGTCTTTTGCTTCACTTAGCATAACATTCTCAAGATCCATTCATTCGGTCTCATGTCCATTATTTATGCACACCATGTTTTTTTTTTCCTTTCAAATTTATTTATTTATGTATTTATCTTATAGTAGAATGCATTTTGATATATAGTACACAAATGGAACACAACTTCTCATTCCTCTGATTGTACATGGCTCAGGGTCACTCCACTAGTGTAATCATACGTGTATATACGGTATTAAAGTCTGTCCCTTTCTACTGTCCTTCCCATCCCCACAACCCCACCCCTCCCCTGACTCCCCTCTACACAAACCAAAGTGTCTTCATTCTTCCCTACCCGCCCCGTCCCCCCTCACTATGGATCAGCATCTGCTTATCAGAGAAAACATTTGGCTTTTGGTTTTTAGGAATTGGCTTATTTCTCTTAGCATGATATTCTCTATTTTCATCCATTTACCTGCACATGCCATAATTTCATTATTCTTTAAGGCTGAGTAATATGCATACCATGTTTTGTTTATCCACTCATCTGCCAATGAACACTTGAGTGCTTTCTACTTTTGACTATTGTGAATAACACTGTTATGAACATAGGTGTACAAATATTGTTAGACCACAACGCAAAGAAAAGACCACTGATTCCAATTAAAATCAAATTAAAGCAAGCTTATATTTTGACCATGGGAGCCAAAGACAGCCCCACAGCTTTCTTGCAGCTCAGCTTTATAGCCCAGAAAGTTACACAAGGGGGGGGGGGGGTTATAGAAAACAAAACTCTGAAAAGCATAACACAAAGGCTAGTTTATATTTTTGCTGGCCCCAACATCAGAATTTATGATGGTCATTAGAGCCTCAGAGAGGGTTGTTATCTGATCAGGGAAAGCCAGGCATGGGTGAATTCAAGGCACAGGCAGGCATTCCAAGCAAGTTCAGAATTTGCAGTCATTTATAGTAAATCCAAAATTAGCTTTTATGTCTTTGTGGTGAGATGGCTCCCAATTTTAAGAGGGAATCAGACTGGGTCTATCAATATCTCTTCAAGACAGTGCTTTCCATTATTTTAGGTATATAACTGACAAGAAACTGCTTGATCTTATGGTAATTCTATTTTTTATTTCTTTGAGGATTCACTATACTGTGTTCTGTAGCAGCTGTGTCATTTTACATTCCCACCAGCAGTGCACAGGGCTCCATTTCTCCAGTTCTTCCTTATTTTAGCCAACACTCATCTCGTTTGCTGTTTTATTTTGGTACTGGAGATTGAACCCAGGAGTGCTTTTCTGCTGAGCCATATCCCAGCTCCCTAAAAAAAAAAAAAAAAAGAATTGAGACAAGACATCACTAAGTTGCTAGGGACTTGTTAAGTTGGTGAGGTTGGCCTTGAACTTATGATCCTCCTGCCTTAGATTCCCGAGTAACTAGGATTACAGGCATGTGGCACCACCAAGCCTGGCTTTGTGTGTGTGTGTGTGTGTGCTGTTTTAATATATAGCTATCCTAATGGGCATGAGGTGGTATTTCATGGTGATTTTGATTTGCATTTCCTTAATTACTGATATGTTAGCTTCCCCTCATTGTAACAAAATACCTAGAATATATAGGAATATAATAAATATAAATATAAAATATAAGGGGGAGAGATTTATTTTGGCTTGACAGTTCAGAAGTTTCAATCTGTGGTCACTTGGCCTCTTAGTTTTGGGGCCTGTGACAAGGCAGGACCTCATGGCAGAAGCACCTGGAAGAGGAAATTGCTTGTGCTTGTGCTTGTTATAGAGGTATATTTGCTTCATAAAAGTTTTTTTTTTTAATTATGGAAACTTTTATTAATATGCTTAGGAAAACCAGTAATCAATTCTTCCTAAATATTACCTAAATTTATTTATTTATTTATTTGGGGGGGTGCTGGGGATTGAACCCAGGGCCTTGTGCAAGTGAGGCAAGCACTCTACCAATTGAGCTATATCCCTAGCCCCCTCATAAAAGTCTATCATGCTATACATTTGTAATATGTTCACTGTTATACTTCACAAAAAGTTTATTTTAAAAGTACACAACTTGAAGAAGAGACCAATAGTGATTTCCAAGGGGTGTGCATGTGTGTGTGTGTGTGTGTGTGTGTCTGACACTGCACCAGGCTAAGGGAACAAGCAGTCCACAGGCTCTTATGTGGGAATGAGCTTGTATGTTCAAAGAATAGAAAGAACATAAGATAGTTGCATAGCCAGAAGCCCATGTGGTTGGAGTGATGTGAATGAAGAGGTACAGTGAGATCATTCATTTATTCATTCATGAAATATGTGAGAGATGTGCCAGAGGCTGAGAAGACAGAGGACAGCCAATTGTTCAGAAAGTTTGGCAGAGAAATGAAGGAGAAAAAATAGCCATTGTAGAAGGAAACTCCTAAGGATTCCTTTCAATTTGCATACTCTCACACATACACAACACACACACACACACACACACACACACACACATATGACACCCAAGTAAAAGAGAGGAGAAATTGGAGACCAGGGGAACAGCTGCAGAGGCAAGGTCCTGAAAATATAATGGGACAGAATAACGAACATAGGTAGGAGGAATTGCTCTGCAAAGGATATAAGAAACCTAGAAATATAAGAGTCCTCAAGGCAAATATATATAAAAGGAAAGAGAAGCAAAATGAAAGCATCCTCTAATCTTTTCAGTGAAAGTTGAGGAATGGTCACATATGAAAGAGGGTTAATGGGCCTGGAGAATTATGTATAAGAAAGATGACTAGGGGCTGGGGTTATGGCTCAGCAGTAGAGCGCTCGCCTCCATGTGCAAGGCCCTGGGTTCAATCCCCAGCACTACATAAAAATAAATAAATAAATAAATAAAGTTATTGTGTCCGACTACAACTACGAAGAATAAATATGTATTTTTTTAAAAGAAAGATTACTATAACCAGGTGTGCTGGTGCACATCCACCACACCTATAATTTCACCCTCATGAGGCTGAGGCAGGAGGATCACGAGTTTAAGGCCTTGTCTCAAAATGAAAAATAAAAAGGGCTGGGGATGTGGCTCAGTGGTAAATGCCCCTGAGTTCAATCCCAGTAACACACACACACACACACACACACACACACACACAGAGAGAGAGAGAGAGAGAGAGAGAGAGAGAGAGAAGATTGTGAAAGCCCTTTATTCATAAAATATGATTTAATGAATAAACATGGAACCTCTGATGCAACCCAGATGCAATTCTCTGATCTGGGCCATGCTGAATTATCAGGCACAGGGCAGGCAAAGCAATTTGAAGTATGAGATGCCAGGTGTCCCAAAGTTTCCTCTGAACTGCCCAAGGGCCTTAGAACCCAAGACTTGGGGTTCCACATCCACCATGAACCCTTAGAATAAGTTGCCAGTCAACAAAAGACAAGGTCTTAGGAATTCATAGAGAAAAACATGTAAAGCAAGGTTGTCATCTACATGTCCACAATCAGTTATGATACAGAAATAATTATCTTAAGGAACAAAAATGACCTGTAATCCCAGCAGCTCGAGAGGCTGAGGTAGGAGGATCAGTGAGTTCAAAGCCAGCCTCAGCAAAAGTGAGGTGTCAAGCAACTCAGTGGGATCCTGTCTCTATACAAAATAGGGCTAGGGATGTGGCTCAGTGTTTGAGTGTCAATCCTCAGCAGAAGGGTGGGGTAGAGGTGGAGAGAACCACCTCTCTTTCTGTTGTGGCAACGTGAGAGTTGTTTTGTTATTCAATCTGTAGTTACTTCCTCAATTATCATTCAAATGACTCTGTATTCTCCTGGTGTCTAAGCAGAAAGTCAAATCTGGTTCTCCTTTCTCATCTGAAGGATCACTGTTTGCAAATCCAGTAGAAGCATACAGCCTGGTGACATAGCCACAAAAATTCCAGCAAGCCCACTTTGTTCCTTTCCATTTGCCTTGCTTTATAAACACTCACACAGACATGAACAAACTATCCTTGTAGTTCTGGTTTTTTTTGTTTTTTTGTTTTTGTTTTTTTTTTTTTAATATTTATTTATTTTAGTTCTCGGCGGGCGGACACAACATCTTTGTTTGTATGTGGTGCTGAGGATCGAACCCGGGCCGCACACATGCCAGGCGAGCGCGCTACTGCTTGAACCACATCCCCAGCCCCTGTAGTTCTGTTTTAACAAATGGAAAAGATTTCTCCCATCCTATCATTCAGCACTGAGAGCATATCTGAAGTCATATTTACTGTCCTTTGGAATCAAAGGCAAATTTGATTTTTTTTTTGACAGTTCCTGAGGTTTTGTAACTTTGGATTATAAAAGATATGAGGCTCTGACCTCTGGGTGTGGCTCTAGATAACTGATTTAATACATCGAGGTCTCCTATTCTGATGGGAAGGATTCACTGGTTAGAGGAGCCAGGGGAAGAAGCACTGTGTACTTTTTATGCAGAACTCTGTTGCAGGCTACAGGGTCCATATCAAGAAGGCAGTGGAGGAGATTCTGAAGAAAACTGAAATTGGGTTGTTCTGACTGCAGCCCATAGATTTATGATGATGGGGACAAGGTAGTTTGCTTCTGAGAAAAAAAATATCTCAGCACCTTGCCCTTCTCCTTTACCAGTGTTTTGAATCTTTTCTACTAAAAAAAAAAAACAAAACACTTATGTGCGAGTTTAATAACTTTGAGGAAAGATTTCTGATCATTAAAAAGGCAAGAATTGAGTCAAACAAGACAGTAATATGCTTTGTGTATCCTGTAGACAGGCCCAAACTGTTAATACTGGCTGTGTTGGGTGATCTGGACTCCCCCTGTCGGTCAGTTGATTTGTAGCTGAGGAAGCTTCTGTTCAGGTCTCTTTCCTCACCACTCCATCATGGAAATATCCTTTGTGGAGCTAAAATACTTTTAAATCTGTTTACAAATCAAACATCCTATCATTATGAATGATGTTGACCCAAATCGCTCATTTGTCTTTTCTAATGGACAAAGCCCAATGAGCAACGCTCAGAAACATCATTCCTGGGATGGAGGTACAGCTCAGTGTCCAGCGCCTGCCTAACATATTCAAGCTCCTGGGTTCCATCACCAGTACCACCAAACCAAACCAAACCAACAAAACGATGTTCTTAACCTGGTAAGTCTGTTTTAAAGATATTTGCAAGCTCTACAGCAGTATACTTATCTGTTGAAAAAAATTCCTTACTGAGTTCCAAAACAGTCACCTAGTCCTCAATTTATTACAACACTTTCAAGAAAATAAAATTGTCCTCAGACATTGATAAATCCAAATAAATACTTTATTATATAAATTATGTAGCACACTGTAGTTTAGTAATCCGGAAAGTAGAGTATCAAAAAAAGTAGAGTATCAAAACAGGTGATTTCACCCATTGCTTTTTTTTTTTTTTTTTTTGGCACTGAGGATTAAACCCAGGGTTTAATAGCATTGAGCTACACCTCTATTTCTTTTTATTTATTTATTTATTTTATTTGGAGACAGGGTCTTCCTAAATTGCCAAGACTGGCCTTGAACTTAAAATCCTCCTGCCCAAGCTTCTGGAGTCACTGGGATTATAGGTGTAAATATCTGACTAAATTTTCAGGCAAAATGCCTATCTTTACATCATTTTAATGAATTGATCAATTTACACCACCCACAATGCTTTAATGGAAATTTCCTCTGAGTATATTGGTAGAAGATGACCAGTATGTGACCATTCTTTAAATTTCAGAAAGAAAAATTTTTAATTTACACCAATTCTTAAGATCAAGTAGTGTTATCTTTTTATGTCAAGAAACCTGAGGTACTCAGCTCCAGTAAAATTGAGCAATGAATGATAACTTATCCCATTGTCCCAAATGTTCTCCCTAGTCCCATATTAAAGTGGTATTATCCTCAGGCCTTTGATTATAATAGCCAATAATTTAAACACATGGCATAAAATTATCTCAACGGTAGTAATTCCTCAAAACATTTTCATTTGTGTTTCTTATTTTTTTTTCTTTTTTACTGGGGATTGAACTCAGGGGCACTCAACCAATGAGCTATATCCTCAGCCCTATTTTGTATTTTATTTAGAGATAAGGTCCCACTGAGTTGCTTAGGGACTCACTTTTGCTGAGACTGGCTTTGAGTTTGTGATCCTCCTGCCTCAGCCTCCCAAGTTGCTGGGATTACAGGCATGGGTCACTGTGTGCCCAGCGCTGGGGGTTCTCTTGAGATGTACTTTGGAATGCCACTGTTCAGTTTTGATTAAATGAGAAAATCTGTGTGAAGACTATCACATACAACCTTTACAGGAAAGAATCTTCCACAATGCTTCCATCTCAGTAGGAAACTCTCTCTAAATGTTTGGTTCAATTTCATCTCTCAAGTGGGTTTAAAATAATTCACTTAAAAATATATGAGCATCAAATTTCCATGATTTCTTTTCAAATTTCTTTTCAAATGTTTTCTTGGTGGAGTGAGGGGAATTAATACTGTCAATCTACTCAATCTTGTTAGCAGAAACCACTAGAGATCTTTTCTCACGTTGGCTTTTTATTTATTTATTTGTAGTTGTAAACGGACAGAATGCCCTTATTTGTTTATTTTTATGTGGTGCTGAGGATTGAACCCAGTGCCTTGCACACGCTAGGCAAGCGCTCTGCCACTGAGCTACAGCCACAACTTCTCATGTTAGCCTTTATTGCTTGAAGTTTTCTGTTTTGTTTTTTTTCCTCTGCCATTTGTGGCTTTTTTCATTTTCAGTGTTTCAAACTAGTTTGTATATAAAGATTTTGAAGTTCCCAATCTCCCAGCTCAGAGGATTATTTTATAGTATTGAATAAGCACCAAGTCAAACTCCAGTTTCAATATGGTGTTAAAATTATATAACAAAATGTATGAAACATTGTTAACTTGATTATTTGCATGTGTGATATGTTCACAAAAAAGCCTGTAATATATAAAATTCAATGAAATAGATATGAAACAAGTTTTCAAAAAACACTTATCTGTATCCATAAAGTCTCCAGGTTTTGTACAGGGTATCTTTTTTTTTTTTTTTAACTTCATTTTATTTCTTTTAAGTTCCAACCCAGTGCCTCACATGTGATAGGCAAGCACTCTACCACTGAGCCATAACCCCGTCCTCTACAGGGTATCATATGACTTGGGCGAGTTGCTTGCTAAAAATCCAGAAATAGCCAGGCACTGTAGTGCATGCCTATAATCCCAGTGGCTCAGAAGGCTGAGGCAGGAGGATTGCAAGTTCAAGGCCAGCACTCAGCAATTTAGTGAGACCCTAAACAACTTAGCAAGACCCTCTCTCTAAATAAAATATAAAAAAGATGGGGTTGTGGCTCAGTGGTTAAGCTCCCTTGGGTTCAATCCCCAGTACCAAAAAAATTAAAATTAAAAAAAAAAAATCCAGGAATACAGGGTCTATAGCAGTGCTTTGATCTGCCTGATTCCACTGGGGGGAAAATTCTTTTAACGAAATTCCTTCTTAAGGAATCCATGTTGTAGCCTGGTGTTCTCCCCTTTCCAAGTGTCTGCGATCATCCTTTGTCTCTTGAATTTTGCCAAAAGTAAACAAACATCTCAGGAATAATATGAAGTCTTTGGAATTCAGATTTTTTTTTTTTAAAGAGAGAGTGAGAATTTTTTAATATTTTTTAATTATCGGCGGACACAACATCTTTGTTTGTATGTGGTGCTGAGGATCGAACGCAGGCCACACGCATGCCAGGCGAGCGCACTACCGCTTGAGCCACATCCCCAGCCCTCAGATTTTTGTTTTACAACCATCATTGTTACTGGAGTCCTAGGCCAGAGGTATGACTCTGGAAAGCCAACATTCCAGTTCCAGTCACTTATCCAGAAAACCATACAGAAAAGATAATGGTGAAAAGCATGAAAGGAACTTTAATTAGTGTAGCTATATTGGGAAGACCAGGGGAACACTCATCCTTAGCCCTGTCTTCAAAGGTCTGATAATGACTTCGAGGTTATATAGAAGGGAGAATGAGGGCAAGGATGGGTGTTTGCAGAGTTGGAGGCTTTGCACAGCTGCCAAAGCAGGTGACCTTGATCTGGGGTGGTCTGGTCCATCATTATCCCAAGGTTGTTTAGATGGGGTCTTGTTGGCTGTAAGAAAGTTGCTGTTGTCTGAAAGGTGGCTTCAACTCATCACAAGATGTTTATGGATCACCACAGTGACTCAGAGCAAAGGAAGGAGAGATGCCAGCAAAACTGAAGAGTCTAAGTCCATGTCACAGGAGGAAATTTTCATTCACAGGCCTTTGGCTCCATCTTGTTTTTTGATATTTCATCAGAGATCACTTACGAGTTTAGCAATTTTACTATGAATTCACCAAGATTCTGGGAATCAGTTCATCACAGCCAGTGGAAGAAGCTCCTGTGTAAAACCTAGATCAGTGAGTAGAAGGGAGTCTCCATAGTGCCGAAAAAGATTTTTTCTTTTCTTTTTTAGAGACAGAGAGAGAGAAATTTAGAGAGAGAGAATTTTTTTTTAATATGTATTTTTTAGTTTTCGGCGGACACATCTTTGTTGGTTTGTGGAGTTGAAGATCGAACCCAGGCCGCACTCATGTCAGGCGAGCGCTCTACTGCTTGAGCCACATCCCCAGCCCCGGGAAAGATTTTCTGCCTTAACTTCTGAGTATCCCCTCTGCTTCTGCCAAAACCATGTGCTCAATGTATTTTTCTTTCCTGCTACAAGTATCTAGTCCCAATCCAGCTCTGATCTCCCCAGCTGTTATCTGACAACTCCTTCTGCTTGTGGACAACACACAAAACAAATGCCTGGTGCCGGATTGATCAGGATTTAAATCAGGGATCAGGAATGTGTGACATTTAGGCAAGTCATTTTGAAGGAGGACCCAGTCACGGACCTGGCCAATTCCACTTTGTCCCTCTCTGACTCCATTGTCTCTTTTTTCTTCTATTTTTCTTGCAATACTGAGGACTGAACCCAGGGGCACTCTATTACTGAGCTACAATTTCAGTGAAAATGTTTATTTTGAGACAGTGCCTTGCTAACTTAGAATAGACTGGTCTTAAATTTTTGAACCTCCTACCTCAACCTCCAGAATAGTGACATACATACATATATATATATATATATATATATATATATATATATATATATATATATATATATCACTCTCTTCCAGCGTTACCTTGGATTCTGGGAATAATAGGCCTGATTGATAAGCATAGTTATGACAAGGGACCCAAATATAGGGACAGATCATCCACAAGACTGCCCCCCAAAGTGGGTGTAATTGCCCCTAATGAACTGAGGCTTCCGTACTAAGCAAGAGTAGTCATTTCATGAAGGGAACTGAGTCGCCCTTTAAAGGGACCATGACCTTCCTAGAACTGTGGAGCTCCACAGAGCCAGTCCTGATACAACGATCAACCAGACCAAGGTCTGAACGAGATGACCTACTCTGCCAGCTATGAAAAACCCCCAGCCTTGCAAACTGAGGCCTTTGCATTTGTTCCCCTTTAAATTCTCGTGAGCCTCTTAAAGACAGATCTTTAGTCACGGAACCCTTTTATCTGTTCTTTCCTGCACAGCCATGCTGATTGAACTCCTTTTCTACCCTTCATCACTGCTCATCTTTTTGATTGGCATATAGAGTTGGGAGACCGAGTCTGATATACTGGGATCCCTGGAGCCCAGGTCTTTGTCCTAGGATTCTGGTAACAATTTAACCTCTTTGGGACTCTGTTTCCTCTTCCTCAAAATAAAAGTTAATACAGGTTTTCAAAAGATTATGTGAAATAACCACAATGCACCTGACACATAGTAATTGTACTCAACAAATGTTCCTCTCCACCCTATCCTCCTGATGCTAGATACTGAGAACTTTGATGATAGAAATGAAATAGAGTCACTTGAGTTCAAGAATACCGAAAAACGTTGAGTGGGGCCGATGTTGAGAGCCACAGCCGAAGGGGCCCCAGCAAACTTCCAGCTGCCGGCTGATGATTGGCTCACAGCAGCAGCAGCAACATCTAGCTGATTGGCTCCTCTGCGGTGATGCTCATTGGGCTGTTTCCCTGCCCTTTCAGACCAGGGAGCTGCTCATTGGGGGACTTTTTTGGCTCCGCCCACATGACCCAGCCAATCGGCCTCAAGAGCAGGAGGATTGTGGGAGGTTGGAGAGAGAGGCTTGTGGAAAGCTGGTGGTGGCAGTTGGGGCTCTGAGGGTTTTTCCTGAGAGGTTGTTTTGTTTGGCGTGTGTGGTTCTAAAAATAAAGTTAGTTTCTTTTGACAAGTGGCTCCTGATTGTGCCCAGCCAGACTGCGGCCGGCCTTCACTTAGGAAGGGAGACTCGGCTCTGAGGGCAACAAAGTGTCAGGTTGGCTTGCTGGAATAAAAGGAAGGAGCTAGTTTTACAGGCTGCTTGCAGGTGTGGACTGGGGTTTTGGATGTTAATTGGCTTCAACCTATGAGGGTACTTTAACTGAAGTATCCTTGCCCTGTGTTAAGGATGAGTTAAGTGAAAGTATCCTGGCTCTAATGGTGTGCCTGGTGTTGTTTCAGGATGGAAAATGAGGCTTATTTGGTATCTGATAACTGTGAATTAAGGTGGGACCTTCTAACAGCAATCAGGCTCTGAGCCAAGGCCCCTGAGTGCATTTGCCCTTTGTCCCTACTATCTCACTCCCCCTGAACTTTCTACAAAGCACTTTCCATAGCAGTTAAAACTGTACTTAACCCCTACATAGAGGCCTTTGGAGGGAGTGATACCATAAACAAAGGAAATAGCTTCTTGCTCTTGGAGTGCTCACAATGTAATCCAGGAGACATAGTCCGTGCCCTGACTGAATACTTGAATCCTGTGAAGCAGACAAGAATGAAAGCAGAGGAAGGACAGAGGTTACACAGAAGTAGGGACTGGGAGTTCAAGGATAGAGACAGTCTTCCTTCTTCTGTTCCTCAAATGCATGTGTTGTCCTGGCCAGGGGACCCACCTATTGGTTGTTTTTGTGTATGTCATCCCCACAAGATCATCAGCCAGTTGAGATCCCTGCCCAGGGCTGAGCACCCAGATGGCTCGAGCCAGCTCTGCCTTCCTTTCGTGGCGCCGGCGGTTTGTTTGCTCCTCCTTGCCTGGAGACAGGAGGTCACGCTTGGTGTCCCCGCCCCGCCTTTTATTCCCGGGGTCCCCAAGGGCAAGACTAGCACAGCAGCAGAGGAACTCCCGCCGCGCCCAGCTGTCGGCGACGGTTGCCGGGCCACCTGCTGCTGCAGCGGGATTGGCTCCTCCCCCACCCCAGGGAGCCCGCGCCTCCCTCCACAGCCTGGGGTCGCGGAAGGCGGGTACAAAGGGAGTGCGTGTACCCCCTGCAGCCTCTGGGCGGCTGGTAGAAGGTGCCCTGGCCAACAGCCAGAAACGTGTAGCCCCTCACCAGATTCTTCTTGCTTCCGGTCGGGCTGACCCCCCGGAGAGGGGGAGGTGGAGTAGGGAGGCGCGAGGGGGCGATCCTCCGAGAAAGAAAAGGGGGTAAATACGGTGATGGCCCGCGCGGAAATGGGAGTGGAGGAAGGCGCCAGGCAACCTCCAGGAGGGACAGTTCCAGTGGAAAGGCGGCGGCTCGAGAGTTCCCGCTCCCACTGTTGGAGCAGGCGGCTCTTGCCTGGCCCCGCCCCGCCCTCAAGCCACGCCCCCGAGGCTTAAATTGCGCTGCCGCCCGCGCAAACCCGGTTGCAAGCCCCGCTAAACCGCGCGTTGGGATCAAGCTGAGTGGGTGCTGCTTTCGCGTGACCTCCGCTCGCGGACAGAGTCGCCTACGCTCTCGTGTTCTCTCTGCAGCCCGGTGAGCGCAGCTCCAGCCCTGCGCCCGCCACACCTGCCCATTCCCGCTAACTCGGCTCTGCGGACTCTGTGCTCCCCGCTCTTTAATTATCTTCTCTCCTCCCAACCTAGTTTGTAGTTCTTATTGTCCTCCTGTGCTTTTTCTTTATCCCTCTTCTGTTGCCCTTTTCCCAACTCCCTTTTGTCCTTTTCCTCTTGCGTCCAGTTGGCTGTAATTTAAGCCTTTCATTATTTCCCCTCAGCCACGATGTCCAGCCTGCCTTGAGTGGGGGTCCTCCGGGCCTCTGTGATGGCCAGGATGATCCTCCCCTGGGGGCTCCAGGCCTGTGCCCGCAGCGTCTTTCCTGGGGCATTTCTGCTGGGAGGAGGCTTTGAGCTACTTTATCCCGGCCCACTACCAGCCGCTCCAGGCCCCTGGCAGTCCAGATCTGGACCTTAACCAACCCCAAAGAGAGGGACTGTCCTATCATGACCCCCCTCACAGTACTCCTACTCAGCAAGTCTGCTGACTGTTGAGTGATACCAGCCTAGGGGACTATCAGGAAAACAAGCCTGCAAGAGAGCCAAGGTTTGATACTAAGCAGACAGGAGAGAAAGGACTTCTAAGTTGATCCCCCACCCCAGCCTGTGTGTGCATCTAATTAGTCCCTGGCTGCCTGGGTGGAATGGGCCCCAACCCTCTTCCCCCAGATCAATGACCGAGTGGGCTTTTGTGTCTTAGGCAGGTGGTCCTTGCTGGGGTGTGGTCTTTTAAGATGGATTTCTCCTTTTAAACTTTCTCCCTTTGCCCTCACCCACAGGACACATAGTATGTCCTTTAGGTGTTTCGTCTTCCAGCCATTTTCTATGGAAAACCAAGGGGATCGGGCCATGATAGCAGCTGGCAACTTTGAAGAATGGGACGCCTTTAGAGAAGCTTGATCTTGGAGGCCTCATCCTGAGACCTAAGCAAAGCCGGGTAAGAGTCCAGGATAAGGGAGTGGTCTCCTATTGCCTTTCTGCCCTGTTCTTGTGTCAGCAGCATATTGACAAAAATAATTACTGTTACCACCCAGTGAAGTGGCTCTTCACAGTTCATTGAGCACTTTCATCATCCTTGATCTCCTCTAGCCCTTAAGCCAACCTTGCCAAGCCAAGGATGATGGTCCCCATTTTATAAAGGAGGAACCTGAGGCATATTCAATGGCCTCAAGTCACCCTGGAAGTCAGCAGGAAATCGAAGACAAGAATCTATTGTTCAAACTTCTTATTGTTGACTCTAGCTTTTGACTATCCCTGTGACTGAGATTAATAGTCAAGTGAGTGTACTTTTTGAGCTCTGAAACTGTTACTTTTTATCCTGGGACGACAAAATATGATTAATTCTAGGCCTGAGTTTTACTAACTGTTCTCAGTAGGGTTTTAATACTTTTGCCACTATACCCACCCCTCTCATCAAAGACCTGACCTTTGGCAAACCCAAGTCAGCATTCAAAATGGCAGCTGAGCCCCTGTCCACTTGCCTTTGAGCTGGGTAGCAGCTAGCCTTCTCTGGCCTTCACAACACCCTGCAATCCAGTTCGAGTGATAAGACTCTCATATCTGTGCCCAGAGAAGGTACATCAGCTGCCTGATCCTTCTCAGAACTGTTTGATTGGCATGAGAAAAGCTTCCTTGTGAAAGGTCCTGTCTGTGCCTGGGGCTGAGAAAACAGGAAGAAAGAAATGACAAGTTGGGCAGCAATGCAAAACAGCATAAGCTTTGGAGCCAAGAAATGTGCTTCCCAAGTTGCCTATCTAACATAGAAGTAAGTGCAGGTGCCTCACAGGGCAACTGGGAGGTCTGAGTGAGCTAATAGAGTGCCCCAGGCAGTAAGGTGGGATAAAATGTGGAGCACCCTCTGGGGGAATGAGGTATCAGCAGGAAAGCTGGGGAGGCAAGGAACTCTATTAGCCCATTCTGCCATCTGAGCATCAGTCTCACTGAGCCTCATGTGATCAGACTCCATGGCAATGTGAATCAGGTCAAGCCCTTTCCCAATAGGGGTTTTTGAAGCAGTTGTTTTGATTAGTTGCATTTTGATTTCCCCATTTGCCCCAGCCATCTGAGGTGACTCAGGAGGAAGAAGCTGGGTGAGCTCTTTCCCTGGGTCACAGGCAACTCCCACAACGTCCTCTTCAGGCCACCCAGCTCTTACCTCCTGAGGCCCAGCGACAGGAGCAACCAATCAAGCTGAGCTCAGAGCAGCTGCTCCTGTGTAATCAGGGAAGGAGAAGCAGGTTACCCTCCCCCTCTGGGGTGCTGGGCTCACTTCCTCCTGGGGCAGCAGAGGAGGGTGGTGTTCTAACTCTGAGAACAAAATGGAGCTTTTGGTTTCCTGTATCATTTTTCAGAGCTCTGACTTGCACCTCCCTTCTCTACTTCTCTTGTAGAGGAGCAATCCACCTATTGAAGGAAAGTGTAGGCCAGGAGGAGCCCGGCACTCTATATTGCTTCCTCTCAGGCCTGGGAATTGCCCAACATCCTGTAAGACTCAGCTTACATGGTCTAAAGTCTTTTCTGATCACCCCTCTTCCTTACCTGTTTCCCTGAGAAGTTATTTGTCCCCTTCTTTGTACAGCAGCTAGAATTCCCTGCCCATCCTGGTGCCTGAAAATAAGGCCCCTCCAGGGTGAATATTGCCCCCTGTGTCTCAGTGAACCAGTGCCCAACAAAGCAGGCTTGTTGAACGATGATTAGAGAACCCAAGCTGTGTGGGAGCCTGGAAGGATTGAATTAGTCATCTCCTCCCTTCCTTTTCTTCTCTTCAGTAATTTCAGACCCACAGGAACCTCTCCTGCTTAAAAATCTGGAACATAAGCCTGTAGGTCTTTGCTTGTCAGGTCGTGGTCTGGCAGAAACCTTTCCCTACTTCTGCCAGCCCTCCAGAGAGCTCCATGAGCAGAACTGTGGAGCAACCCCTGTTCCAACAGACCAAGAGTGGGGTCAGTGTCATGAGGTAACACTGGGATCACCGGGATCCTGACTTCCTGAAAGAAGCAGGAGGGAGTCCTTCACAACATCTGAACTCCTTAGGCAGGAATTGCTTCTCTAGCCCCCACTTGAGTCACTTGGAAGTTAACTCCTGTTTTCCCTCCTAGGGCTGCTGAGTCCTGCTTAGGGGATTTGTTGGGAAAGGAAGGGGTGGCGAGCAGGGAGGGCCTGGGGGCACTGTTGCTGATGGGGCTTCTCTCCTTTTGGCTTAGATTCCGGCAGAGTTCCTTTATCTCGTCTTGCTGATTGAAGGTGCCCCCTTCTCCAGTTCTTCATCTCCTGGGAGATAGCAGGAAATCAGAATCATGGTTGGGTTCAAGGCCACAGATGTGCCCCCTACAGCCACCGTGAAGTTCCTGGGGGCTGGCACAGCCGCCTGCATTGCAGATCTCATCACTTTTCCTTTGGATACTGCCAAAGTCCGGCTGCAGGTGAGGGAATAAGGCAGAGGGAATAAAGCGAGGCTGCCTAGGGGTTCTAGTGGTATCCGATCTGCTCCCTCACGCAAGGGGGGTGTTTGGGAACATAGGAATGGCAGGAGATGGGGAGGCAGCCTGTTTCTATAGCTACCTGTCTTGACCTTGCAGATTCAAGGAGAAAGTCAGGGGTCAGTGCGTGCTGCAGCCAGTACCCAGTACCGAGGTGTGCTAGGCACCATCCTCACCATGGTGCGCACTGAGGGCCCCCGCAGCCTCTACAATGGGCTGGTGGCCGGTCTGCAACGCCAGATGAGCTTCGCCTCTGTCCGCATCGGCCTCTATGACTCTGTTAAGCAATTCTACACCAGGGGCTCTGAGCGTGAGTGTGCAGCTGGACCTAGGCCTCTGGGTCTTGCCTTTATTTTTTCCTTGCTGATACATAGTACATGTAGCTGAAGAGCAATTGTAGGCCCCATCATCCCTAGGAGGATCAGAGGAATGGAGAAGTGGCAGGGACCCTAATTCTAATGATTTCTGAGGACTTGGGCTATGTCAGGCTCTGAACAGGACACCCTCCCGTGACAGTTTTCATCCCACCCTGGGAATAGGTAGAATTGTTGCAGTGTCACAGATGAAGAGGCTGAGCCTTGAAGTGGGGGGCAGGACTCAGCCAAGGGCACACAGTGGGGAGCCAGAAAACACAGCAAGATTCTTGCCTCCAGGGCCAGCTGTCCTGCACTTCACCTCTGTGATATGCCCTGGTAACCCTCCATTTCACCCATGAGGAAACAGAGCTCAGAATCACCTGGCAGGGAGTAGATATGGGCTGAGAACCCAAGTCTTAGGAGTCCCAGTCTATCAAGAACCCACTTCTCTTAGCCTTGGATTTTGGTTAAATGGAAATAATTCTGACTTCTCTCAGCCGTTGAGCAGGTTAAATGAAGTGTATTTTAAAAGAAAGCCCTCTTACTCCTTGTCTCACCCTAGCAAACAGTAGAGACAATGATACTGTGTTTGATGTGAGAAGTTCGTAGAACAAGCGTTAATCTGGACCTTATTCCTGAAAGTCAGACCATGTGACATGGTTTGAGTGAGGAGAGAGGAGGTGAGAAATGAGGGCAAGCCCAGCCGGCCACTGACACCATGGTTCGCCCACAGATGCCAGCATTGGGAGCCGACTCTTGGCTGGCAGCACCACCGGTGCCCTGGCTGTCGCTGTGGCCCAGCCCACAGATGTGGTCAAGGTCCGGTTCCAAGCTCAGGCCCGTGCTGGAGCTGGCCGGAGGTACCAAAGCACTATCTATGCCTACAAGACCATCGCCCGAGAAGAAGGGTTCCGGGGACTGTGGAAAGGTGTGTACCAGATGTCTCCCCTTCCCCTATCTTCCTCCCCTTTCCCTGGTCTCATGCAGGTTCTCCCTGTTGTAGGGACCTCTCCCAACGTTGCTCGTAATGCCATTGTCAACTGTGCTGAGCTAGTGACCTATGACCTTATCAAGGATGCCCTCCTGAAGGCCAACCTCATGACTGGTAAGTTAGGGTAGATGGTGCAGGAGTGGGGGTAGGGGACTGGTGGCCTAAGGCCACATCTTTTCATTCTGTTTGCCCTTTGCCTGTAGAGGGAGTTTTATTTTGTACTTACCCTATGGAAGCTAATGGGGATGAAGATCTTACTTGGCACCTTGAGGATTTGAGGCAGGATTGACAAAAGGGCTTTTTAGGTTCTCACAATGGAGTCTCTTTTGACAACCATGAGCATCTTAGTTTTAATTCTCTTGCCTCTGGGATGGTGGGTGAGGTGTGCTGAGTCCTTGCCCACTGCTCCTTGGCAGATGACCTCCCTTGCCACTTCACCTCCGCCTTTGGGGCGGGCTTCTGCACCACTGTCATCGCCTCCCCTGTCGACGTGGTCAAGACGAGATACATGAACTCTGCCTTGGGCCAGTACAGCAGCGCTGGGCACTGTGCCCTTACCATGCTCCAGAAGGAGGGGCCCCGAGCCTTCTACAAAGGGTGAGCCTCTGATCTCCCAGCACCACTCCCCAATTCCAGGCCTTCTAGCAACCTGTACCTATCACAGGTGGGAGGGAACCACCTATAACAAAGTGTCTAGGTATTAAAATGAGGACTCAGGGCAAGGGGTGCTACTCAGTGGTAGAGGGCTGGGCTAGCATGCATGAGGTCCTGGGATTAATGGCCAGCACTGGGGGTTGGGGGAACCACAGGGTGGGATTCTTGCTCATAGTAATAGCTGTGGGCTCAGTTCACTGAGTCCTCCTTGGAATAGAGCGACCAGCTCCGATTGGATGCGAGGGCCCAGTGGGAAAAGCCAGGGATGCCCCTGTGACCTGTGTTTTCTCTCCTCTAGGTTCATGCCCTCTTTTCTCCGCTTGGGCTCCTGGAACGTGGTGATGTTTGTCACCTATGAGCAGCTGAAAAGGGCCCTCACGACTGCCTGTGCTTCCCGGGAGGCTCCCTTCTGAGCCTCCCCTGCTGCTGACCTGGCCACCTGGCTTTGGCTTCTCCTCCAGCTGCCCTGCTTCCCTTTCCTCCTTCCCTCCCCCACCTCTTCCTTCTGCTTCTCTTCCCTCCACCTCCCTCCCTGCTCCCGTGTTCCCACCCCGTCCATTACCTTATCTCAGGACGCCTGGTTCCAGCTAGGATCCCAAGCCTTCAGTCCCTTAAGAAGTTCAGCCTGACTCATTGTCCTCACCCCCAGCCAGCCTGTCACCCATAAAGCAAGCTCAACCTTGGTGTCTCTTCCCTCTATCATAGCGCTTACCAGAGGTCTTGGTCCACTGGACCCTGGTGGGTTGGGGAGGAGCCACCTGACTTCAAAAAGGAATGAAACCCACTTTCCACCTCCATGGGGGCCCCTAGCCCATTTTTCTCTCCAGACCCAAACCCTGGGCTAAGGTGGCAAGCAAAGAGCAGCCCAGAGAGACAGCAGTGGCTTAATCCTTGCCTCCCCATCCCTTGCTGAGCCTGGTGACCCAGTGCCTACCTTCCCAGCCCCCAGCTGGCTCCAGGCCTATTATCCTGCAGGGTGAGAGTACTCTGTCTTCCCGGCATCTCCTGTACTTTTTGGAAGATTTAGAGGACGTTGAGAATGATAGATGCAGTGGGCTTATTTTATTTTTTATTACAAACGGCAAAACCAGCCGGGCACAGTGGCACACACCTGTAATCCCAGCGGCTTGGGAGGCTGAAGCAGAAGGATCATGAGTTCAAAGCCAGCCTCAGAAAAAAGCAAGGTGCTAAGAACTCAGTGAGACCCTGTCTCTAAATAAAATACAAAATAGGGCTGGGGAGGAGTGCCTGGAGTTCAATCCATGGTACCCAAAACAAATGGCAAGCCCACCTCTCCAAAATCATAGTCCTTGATAGAACAAGTGGGGCTACCTCCCACCCTCCCCGGTCACACCCAGAGGAGGAACTGTTCTGAACTGGGCACAGGTTGGGTTCAGGTTGCAGAGCAAACATCCTGCTTATGCTTGCCTGGGTTTGGGGCTCAAAGTGTCACCCTCTCCCCAGACTAGGGATACCAAGGAGACGTTGACAAGTCAGGGCTTTGGCTACACAGAGGTTTCAACCTCTACCCTCAGAGGCAGGAGAGCAGGTAGGCAGTACTACTTCTGTTTCAAAGGGTGAGGAAATGAGGTCCCGGCACAGGTCTGGGCCTTTAGAATTAAGTCACCCAGGTGTCTGAGGACTGAGACACATTATGTTGACAGACACATGCAGTCAGCAGCTGAACTGGGACTAGGACTCAGACTTTCCCCTTGCTAGACTCTTCCCCCAGGCACCAGTGTTGAAGGTCCTTAGGGAAGTGTGCTTGCAGTATGGAGCCAGGCCCAGAGAATGAGACCGCCCTTCTTTCCCCAACCTAAAGCAACTGACACTTCCTGTCCTGATTAGCCTATAGGTCAGAGCCAGAGGCTAAGCCCCTCTGCTTGGCCAAGAGGTCCAGGATGTTAGACTGGTTTCTGGACAGGGAAGGAGGGCCCAGGATTCCTCATCTTATTTCCTACCTTCTGACAAACTGAGCTGAGGTCTCATAGTCTGCAGGAGGGACAGGGTTGAGTGCCTTTAGGCAGCAAGCAGAGTGAGCCTGCTGGGGGGAATGGTACCGGCAGAACCTGGTGAAGTGATCTGCCCAAGGAGGGTCACACACCTGGGATTCCAACAAGTGTGTTTCACTCCCCATGTACCTTGGACTTGTCCGGAAACGCTTCCTGGAACCCTGGCCCCCAACCTGGGGGCTGCTCTGCTGCAAGAAGTTGACATAAAGAGATCTGGCCACTGCCCTGTGTGCCCTCACATTATCCCGTGAGGTGCGCTGTTAATTGTTTTGCACTGGAGGAAAGGGACAGCTTGCTGCCCTAAGCATGTCTGTCAACAGAGCTAAGCAGGCCAGCTGGGGGTGAACTGCCTCAGCTGCTTACTCACCAGCCTTGTGCCCCAGGCACTGGGGTGAACACAAGGCTATCAGACTTCCATATAGTTCCGGGCATGACCTTGGAATGACAGCTGGAAGAGGTGGCAGGGATCACTGGAAGACACAGTAGGCCTCAGTAAAGCCTGTAAGATGGCCTGTGATAAGCCTGCTTTACCTGACTCATAGGCCACAGAGTGGTAATGGAAATCTCATAGAGGTCTATCCCTGGGCCCAAGACCAGGCTTCGTCCAGAGCCCACCATAAGGATCAGAAGCAGCCGTCCTGGAGAAGGCCCTGCCCTCCCTCACCCACCCAAGTCTTGTACTCAGAACTGAGAGACAATTATGACACCCATCCACCTAGGTCCTGCCTCAGAGGGCAGTCTTTCACTCCATCTGGTTTTCACAGATGACCTGCAAGATGCAGGTTGTAACCTTCACCCACAGAGGTGAAGTGATTTGCCCAAGGTCACATACCTTGTATTCTAACAGGTGTTTTTGACTCCCCACATATTTGAGACTACTGTGCTGAAATGCTTCCTAGAACCCTGGCCCTGGAGTCTTTATCTCAAGATCTTTCTGCTGCTCCCTTCTCCATGGCAGTTTAAAAATGGCTGCTGAATCTGAGCACAGTAGCAAATGCCTGTGCTACCAGCTACTCAGAAGGCTGAGTCAGGAGGATTATTTGAGCCCAGGAATTTGGGCAACATAGTGATATCCTGTCTTCACTACCCCTCCCCCAGTACTAGGGATTGAATCCAGGTGCATTCTACCACTAAGATATTCCCTAGCCCTTTTTATTTTTTGAGGCAGGGTTTCACAGAGTTACTGAGGCTGGCCTCAAACTTGTGAGTCTCCTGCCCCAGCCTCCCCAGTGTTGGGATTATAGGTCTGTGCCACTGCATCTCTCTTTTTTTTTTTTTTTTTTTTTTTGGTGCTGGGGATTGAACCCAGGCCTTGTGCATGCAAGGCAAGCACTTTACCAACTGAGCTATATCCCCAGCCCAAGCATTATCTCTTAAACTAAAATAATGGTTGCCAAGTTCTGAGTTCCCACTTTACAAACTTAAGCTAATATGGTATTTTGAATAGGGAGATCCCAAGCTATGTAGATGATATGGGACCTATTCCAGCACATCTGAAGCCACCCCACAGAAGAGGCCACCTTCTTTCCATGACCCTGGACCTTTTATAGCCCACACTCAGACTCCAGAGAGGTGACTCTAACCCCCAGCACAGTAGATGAGCATGGTACACCGTTGCTGGCTTTGGTGGGGCAGGTGTGGGCCACATGGGTCTAGTTGGGCCTGGAGGTCAGAGCCCCTCCAGGCCAATCCATAGCAATGCTTAATGCTCCCTGAAATCCAAGCCTGAGTTCACCAAGCACTTCCACATCAATGATCCCAATCCTCAAGCCCACGAGGGGGATATGAGCTCTATTTTGTCAACAAGACGTGGGCAGTAACTGGTGCAGGGAGGCAGTGGCAGGGCTGGGGCCAGAAGCCAGGTTTCCTGCCTAGAGACAGCCCAGAACCCACTTCACAGGCAAGAGAATTAAGGCTGGGGAGGGAGAAACCAAATCCATCCCAGTGCTTGTGTTCTCTGTGTGCTGGTGAGTGCAGGAAGTGACTGTTCTGATGACAGCTCTTTCACTCCCAGTAAGCTGGGACAAACATTGTTGTGGTTCAGTTTTCCTGTCTCTATAATGTGACATACCACATTCCAGAAAATAGCCCTTCTAAAGATTGTGTGTCATGAAAAGTCATCAGAGCTGAGAACTCAGAGGCCACACAGCCCTGCACCAAGGTGGAGCAGCAAGGCCCTGAATCCTCAGGGACCTGCCCATGAAGCCAAGTGTCCAGCTTCTTGGTATCCACAAGAAGGCCTAGCAGGGGGCTGGGGATGTGACTCAGTGGTAGAGTGCTTGCTGGGTGCATGAGGCCCTGGGTCCCATCCCCAGCACTACAAAAAAGAAGAAGAAGAAGAAGAAGTAAAAATAAAAATGCCAGCAGGAAACTCCTCCCAAACACTCTCCAGGGTGAAAATGGAGGATAATAAATCTTTATTATGTCAGCTTAGCTTCCCAGCCCTCCTCCCTCTCCTCAGCCCTGCACTGTGGGGCTGGCGGGGTCAGGCCCGGAGCCCTCTCCTCCACCACTCCAGCCCCCCACGTCAGGTCAGCAGTGCCTGACGCAGCATCTGCTTCTTTTGAGGTGTGAGGCGGGTGGGGAACTGGATGTCAAAGAAGATGAAGAGGTCCCCCTTCTTGGTGGGGTCCTCGGGCAAAGGCATCCCCTCCTCTGGCACCTTCTTGAAGTACTTGGGACTGAGGGAAGAAAGAAGGGAGCTGAGGGGGCACCCTGGAGCAGCCCCTGACTGGCCCACCCCACCCCAGGCTCACATAGCCACAGGAATGGGCCAGCACCCCAGTTTCCACCTCAGGGTGGCTCTCAGCAGCAAGACTGGGTGGGAGAGGAGGCTGGCTTGTCCCAAAGGGTGCACTGCCTGGAAGACCTGTTCACACTAGGTCTCTGCTGGAGGGCCCCAGGAGTCTTGTTTTAAGCATGGGCGACAGTGCAGGGAAAGGGGTGGGGGGTGCCAGGCAGCTGAGCAAAACTCCCAGGCAGAGGCCTTTCTCAGAACTCTAGTGCGAAGTTTGGAAGGGCTGAAGACAACAGCAATTGCCCAACACAGGGGCCTCTAGTCTTTCCGTGGCTTCATGGAAATTAGAAGAGCCGTTCCTTTTGCCAGGTGAGTGCAGTCCACAGCTTGGCCAGAGTGTGGGCTGTCCTCCGTCTTCTCTCACCCTCTCGGCAAGGGACCCTTGTGCTGGGTACAGCTTGCACAACTGTACTGAGTGGACTTTCTGACTCTACCCTCTAAGTCCCAGGCCAGCCCTCTCTTGCCTATCAGGGCCCAAGGCAGGTGGACTCACTGGACAATGTCATTGATGGGGATGTTGAGTAGACGGTCATCTAGAGTCTTCACCTCCACAGTGCAGCAGGTGAGGGCCTGGGGGAGTCAGGGCCAAAAGATAGGAGTGGGGAGGGTCACCGGGGCCATCCTACTTAGAAGGCACTTGATGAGCCTATCTGGTGCCAAACCTTGAGCTCAGCACTAGGGAGACAAAGGCTGTTCGAGAACTATCAGGTGATGCCCCAGGCCACGACCTACCCTCCAGAGTGCACAGTCCAGCAGGTCAGTCGAAGTGATCTAATGTAAGGATCTGATAGAGATGGAAATAATGGAGTCTGTGGGCACCTAGGAGGGGCCCCTTGCCATTCTGGAGTGGAGGATGGCTCCGCATGGTGGCAGCAGTTGACAAGGGCCTTTGTAGATGAAGTGGGCAGGCGGCATTTCAGGCAGAGGGTGCCCAGGAGAAGCAAGAGAGCGGAGAGGCAGCATGTGGAAAGAGCCCGGGGGAAGGCTGGGGGACAGCAGGCAGGGGGACGGCAGGCCTGTGCACAGACCCGGCACTGCCCAGAACCGCACAATGGAGACCAATAGGGAGAGGAAGTGGAGAGCCATGTGGGGGCAGGTGTGGAACTCCCAGGACTTAGTGACTGAGTGAGGGGGCCGAGTCCAGGCTGGTGTCCACTCACCTTGCCCAGAGGGATGGGATACACAAAGAGGAGGTTGTCGTTCTCCCTGCGGAAGCGAGAGTGGAGCTTCTCCTTCACGATGAAGATGATGTCGGCTGGGATGATGTTGGGGCCCTGGGCAGGAGAGGTCAAGGGGTGTCAAGGACTAATTGCCTGTGTGACTTGGCCAAGTTCCCGCCTCTACTTGTCTCCATGTCTTCTATCTGTACAGTGGGGAGATCAGATCAGGATTTTTGGAAGTGCACAGAGACCCTGCTCTGGAAGCTTACCCAGACAAGTCTCCCTGAATCATATCTCAGTTGAGCACACTCAACATGGATGCACTCAGCAGGAGGGGAGAGGGACTTCCTCAGATGGCAGTGGGAACACTGAGCTGGGTCAGGCAATGCCTGCACATCTTTGTTCTGTGAGTAACTCAGAAGTGACACCCCTCATCCAAGTTTCACCAAGTCACCAAAAAGCTGCTGAGGTCTCTTCTGGGCACAGGGGACTAAGGAATCAAACCAGCCCTTTCCACCTAGGGAGCTCCCAGTTGGATGTTGAGATAAACACACAGTGAGTCTTCAGCTATTTTGAGGTCAGGATAAAGGGAGGCCAGAGGCAAGGGCTCCTAGGAGGTACTGACTCATGTGGGGTGACCAGGGAAGGCTGTCCAGAAGGGGAACATTGGGGGTGGGCCCTGAAGGCTATTTTTTCTTTTGTTTGTTTTTTGAAGTGAGATCTTGTTATGTTGCCCAGGCTGACCTCAAGCTCCTTGGCTCAAGAGATCTTCCTGCCTCAGCCTCCCAAGTAGCTGGAGTTACAGGCACATGCCACTGTGCCCAACTTGGAGGGTCCTTTTTGGAAGAAGTATTATAGGTGAGAAAGGAGCAAGAAGTGCAGGCAGAGGAGCTAATCTCTCTTGGCTCTGAATATTCCATTGCTCTGCCTCTTCTCAGCACTTTAGGACTCAGCATGCCTAGGACATTTAATTTTATATTTTGATGAACATAAGTCTTTGATTTAAAATTATTACTTGTAAGTGGTTCTGAGGAGCTCCTATACTTGGGCTTTATATAGAAAAGCATTGAAGAAAATCAGAGTACTGAGGGTAAGACTGGGTTCAGCTCTTGTGTTCTTGCCCTGGATAAGTTCCTTCCCTCTCTGGACCTCAGTTTCCCATTCTGTAAAATGGGGATAACCCCTAAGCTGCCCACTCACAAAGGCATTGTGAGGCTGTGCCCCTGGGAAAGGACATTAGAGGTCATCCAACCAGGACTCCCTACCAGACCAAAATCATTTTCTCTTTCCCCTTCTTCTTCTCACCATCTGAGCCTGGCGACTGATGCTAGTCAGCCTCCCTCCCTCTTACCTGGTCCCCTTCCTTCTCAAAGGTGATGCGTGTGCCCTGCCTCCAGCCACACTTCACGTCGATCGTCAAGATCTTGTCCTTGATGGTAGAGGAGTACCCATCCTCATTTAGCACCTGCAGGGAGATGGTGGGAGGGGGCGCACTCAGATCCCATGAGCCCCCTCTGCACACATGAAAGATGCTCTGCAGAATTTGTACTCAGGCTCAGACCCCTAGGGTGGGGAGGACCTGCCCTGAGCCATTCACACACCCATTCATTGCCATTGGAGCTAAAAACTTGTGATTCTAGGGTGGCAGGGCATGACTTGTACTAGAGCTGGGGTCAGAGAAGCCATGAGTTGATCGAACTCACAATTCCATCCCTGGCCACTAAAAAATGCACAATGAAAATGTACTCAGTTCCTCTCTCCAAATCCCAGACATCCTAAACCTTAGCCTCTGGCAGTTCTCTTAATCCCAAAGGAAAAAAGGACACGAAAGTCAGCAGATTTGACCCTGACCCAATGCATTCCCCATATGTTGTCCATCCATCCCCAAGCACTTGCCCACAGGGGTGCCATCTGTGGAAGGCATGTCCTCTGCTGGGCAAAGGTGAGGGCACCTGGCAGAAACTGGCACATACGACAGAGTCAAACCAAGGACTGAACTCTGGGACTCACAGGGTCTTCTTTAACCAGTGACCTTGGGGACTGTCCCAGCCAACCCTCTATGCCCACATGGCTCCCTCTTACTTATGAGGCACACCCCTCATGAAATCCTGGGGGCATGTTTAAGTAATGCCAGAGAGTGCAGTTCACAGGAGACTCCTCTCACTTCCCACAGCGAGGGGCTGAACTGAGAGGAAGGGGTCCTACCCCAGTAAAGGGATGCAGGGGAGACTTCTGCTCTAGGAAAAGAAACAGGCTAGTCCCCTCAGTTGTCCCAAATTTCAGATCCTAGAATTCTAAGATCCTAGGTCTCTCAATCTAAGATTCCATCAGAAACCATTCCTGAGTTCTGTAGTTAGAATAAGGAAGAAAGTGACAGGGGCGGGGGTGGGGTGTAGAGGGACAGATAGTGACTCCCAGAAGGAGCAAACCAAGTACTCACTCTTCGGGAGATCTTAATTTTTTTAGTGCAGCCAAAGAATAAGTCCTCCAAGGACAAATAGAGGTCCCGTTCAATGGGGGGATCCTGTTTCTTGACCCCTCGGCCTCGGAGCCCCCCAAAATTTAAATCCACTTCACTTCCGTCTGCATCAAAAAATTCTATAGGATATAGGGAGATGAGTAAGAAAAACTGGGTCCAAAGACTCTGATTCTCACCTTCACACACATTTCTCTCTCTCTCTCTCACTCACACAAACACACATACACACACACACTCACACACACATAAACACACACACACTCCCTATCCCCTGTATTTCCTCTAATCTCTTAGTGACCCAAGTGTGACACCAGCACTCCATTCCCACCTCTCAGACTGGTCAGATCAAGACTCTGTCCTCCACTGCAGACCAGTGAATATCATTCCTTGTCAGATCCAGGAGTGGCCCCACTCCCACTTTGGACTGCCCTCCACCCCACCTACCTCCCTACAACTTGGGAGTTACCAACCCAGGCTATCTCAAGATGTGAGGCACCTCCTCTAGTGGCAGATTCTGGTAGTGCCAGAAAAGACTCCTGTTTTTCCAGAGGCTCAGAGCTGAGTCCTCCCTACTCCTCCCCAGGTTCTACTTCCCCTTGTTGTCCAGCCCAAGACCACTAGAGATCCCAGACTCAAGTTTCTATGAAGTTATCAGCTGATATTAAGGAGGAAAATGCTAGTCTCTGGCAAATCTGAGAGGCCACCAGCATACCCCAAAGTCCTATTTCTTCAGCTTCACTGCCCAGCTCTACAGCCATAGCCTCCCCTGATGCTCCCTGCCTGTGCTCTTCCACCTGAGTGCAGAGAGGGAGCCCCAGCCCAGCCCAGCCCCTGAGGTGCTGTGCAAACCTTCAGTTCTGTCTGCGGGATGGGGTAATAATGCCTGATCCGCTTTCCACCATTAAGATGATAAAGACCTGAAACTTGCTGAGAGCCTACCCTGCATCGGGCACTGGGTTCAGCATTTTTCATTTTTATTTGGCTTGTTTATTTGTTTATTATTTTTGCATTGCTGGGGATCAAACCCACGGCCCCATGCACACCAGGCAAGTGCTCTACCACCTAGTTACGCCTCCAGCCCTTCAATTTTATTTCACTGGGCTGGAAAGGCCACAAAAAATTCTCATACTCCCACAACTAGGAGAAGTTGACCCGCGCCACAGGACAAGTTGACTGTAGGAAAAAAATTCTAACCCCTATGCTATATTGTTCATGTGAAAGCCCATCATCAACTATAGACAGGAGTCACTGTGATGCACCCTGTCTCTCGTCGTTAATGCCATGGAATGAACTTCACAAGTTAAAATGATGCAGTGACCTTAGGCAGTGGGTACAGTGGCTTCACACTGTGTCCCTGTAAGATGTGATGGTTCATCAAAGCCTGTGGACTAGGGGTTGGGGTTGTAGTTTAGCAGTAGAGAGCTTGCCTAGCATGTGTGAGGCACTGGGTTTGATCCTCAGCACCACATATAAATAAATATTTGTTTAAAAAAAAAAAAAAGAGGCCTGTGAACTACCTAGTTCCCTCTTGCAATACTAAATTTGTTTGTTTACCCAATACCTACTTTGTAGCAGGTAGTAGATATCAAGAGCAAGGCCACAGCAAACCCAGCCCCTCAACTCTACAGGGAGAACAGACACAAGAACCCTGGAATGGAGCTCTGTGGCAGTATAGTCCCTGGTCACACTGCCTAAGGAAGCCCCAAACCCAGAGGCCAACTTTCCCTTACAAGTAAGCACTGGCCCTGCAAACTCTATTTGCTCCTTTTTTTTTTTTTTTTGCACCAGGGATTGAACCCAGAGGTGCTTTACCACTGAGCCTCATCCCCAACCCTTTTGTTTTTATTTCTTATATTGATACAGGGTCTGCCTAAGTTGCTTAGGACCTCACTAAGTTGCTGAGGCTGACTTTGAACTCGCGATCCACCTGCCTCAGCCACCAGAGCTGCTGGGATTACAAGTGTGCATAAGCCTGAAACCGATTTCTGACCAATACACATCTGTACAATGGAGTCTTATGTGGTCATTAAAAGAAATAAAGTAGCCAGGCATGGTGGTCCACATCTATAATCCCAGCTACTCAAGAGATTGAGGAAGGAGGATTGCAAATTTCAGGCCAGCCTGGGTAACTCAGCAAAACCCTGTCTCAAAATAAAAATTTTAGGGCTGGGGTTGTGGCTCAGTGGTAGAACACTTGCCTGGCACGTGAGAGGCCCTGGGCTTGATCCTGGGCACCACATAAAAATAAATAAATAAAGGTATTGGTCCAGCTACAACTAATAAATAAATAAGTATTTAAAATAAAATAAAATAAAAAATTTTTTTAAAAAAGGCTGGGGATATAGCATTAGCCTAATGTGTTTACTGCCTTGGGTTCAATACCCAGTGCTACAAGGGAGGAAAAAAATAAATAAATAAAGTAGATCTACAGGTAGCACAATGTATTGTTGTATAATCTCCAAGATATCTTAAGTTTAAAAATGTGTGTATAATGTAGTCTGATTCCTTAAGAAAATAAAGGGCTAACATAAAAATGTGCTCATCAAGGCATAGAAAACTTCCAGAAGACCGCTTCTGGAAAGGAAATGTAGGTCTGGAATTTATTTCTTTTTCAATAAATTCTTTTACCTTTAAAAAAAAAAAAAAACATACTCTATATGTATTTCTTAAGGTGAAAAAGCAAAACAAAACTATTAGAGAAAAGCGTCTTTTTTAGCCGTGTCCTTTCCCAGTGAGGCAAGGAGACGGGGAGGATCTCTTACCACTGAAGGGGTTGTCTCCCCCGAAGAACTCATGGAACACCTTAGCAGGGTTGCCGTGGAAGACGTAGCCAGTTGTCCACGGGGCCTGGGATCCAAACTCCAGGGGAATCCCGCCCTTCAGGCCTTCTTCTCCGAACTTGTCATAGATGGCTCTCTTCACAGCTGTGGGCAGGAGGACCTTGAGGAGGGGTACAGCCTTGGGGGCTAAGAGCTTAGAGGGGAGAGAGGGAAGGAGGACCTGGGAAAGGAGATGGGACAAAACAACCTTTTCCAAGGGGCTTGCGGCTCATCCCAGAGTCTCTGGATATGAGATCCTAGAAGTTGGAGGTGACTTTCATTCTTGAGTGCGCCTAGGGATCCCGACAGCCCAGAAGAGAGATGAAAAAATAGATTTCCGGGGGTGGGGTGGGGGTGGGGTAGGGATTGGGTCAGGCTACAGACCTGGGGTCGGCCTAACTCAGTCCTCACAGCTACTGTTTTTCTGGGAGTCATTACAATCCTAGAATCCTGAAATTTTTGAATCTGAGAATTCTAAAGCCTCCAGATGCTAGCTTTCGAGGCTATCAACGTCCTGAAAACCCAGCCCTGGAGAAACCCTGGTGGCCTCCTAGCCCTCCTGTGCAGCCTGCATAAGCATAGTCTCCAGGACCATCCCCCAGGGAAGCCACAGAGCACTGCCCTGTGCTGGGGCTATGAATCACACTTGCCCCACGCTTCTGGCTTCCCCAGGACAGAGACTTCTGAAGGAAGACTCCTGGCCTCTCCCTGCCCCTTCATGCTCCTGCTGTCCTTGAGGTGATGGAGACTCGCTCCTCAGCCAGTCTGGGAAGGGGAAGTGGCACCCTGCTCAGCCTTGGCCTTCTTCCCCTTGGCAGCCAGCATTTCCTTCCACTCCTCTCCTGGGGGAAGGCTCCATCTTCCAGGTGTGGGGTGTGGGGAATGTGCCCCTGCTCCTGCCCTGCCCTGGTGACCCTGCACACCCATCTCTCACCTTAGCTTGTGTCCACTGAGACAGGCGATTCTTTATATTCTCAGTTTGTTTAGATACTGGGCAGGGAGGACAGATACTTATTCTCTAGGACCCCCTCAGAAAACTCAATAGTCTATAGAGACTTAAGGGACGATCTTAAAGGAGGGGATGACAGAAATCTCCTGGAGCAGCCTCATGGTCACTCACGGTCACTCAGCACATCATAGGCCTCTGCTATTTGCTTGAAGGTCTCTTTAGCTTCAGGGTCACTTGATTTCAAAGGGTGGTTCTTAAGGGCAAGCTTCCGGTACCTAGAGGAGAGAAAGTGAGTGTGAGTCCTAACAGCTGACCCATTCCGGAGAAGCATGGCCCCAAGCAGGTGCCACTGTCAACTGCCTAGCTATGAATCAGGGATGACCTCACAGACTGTGGCAGCCACCAAGATGCACTGCTCAGAGCGCCTTGAAGAGAACCTGGTGTAGGGATGTAGGGATTGTGGCCAATTGGCAGCCCCAGGAGCTGCCCTGTGGGCATCTGTTCCCCAAGCTCTCCCAGCCAATGCCTAAGCATTGTGGCCCATTTTTGTGAGCATGGCACCCCTTCAAAGGACAAGCCTGCCTGAGATCCTCGAGCTACAGCTCTCCCTACCCAAGCCCTTCTTCCCCATCTCCTGGCTGCTCTGTAGTGTGAAGCTCTCCCCCTGCACACTCCTCTTTCCTTGGGGTTTCCTGACCTATTTTGTGCACATCTAACCCCATCTTGGTCTCTGCTTCTCAGAAGACTGAAACTGACCCACAGGTTTCTTTGGAGAAGGATAAAATAAGGTGTGGGAAGGGCCTGTACAGAGAAGCACTCCGCACGTGCCAGGTCCTCAAGGTCTCCCGCTCTGTGCTCATTGCTCTCGATTCTGTACCTCTCAGTCAAAGGATAACTGCAGCCTGTCATGCACTGTCAGTCTCCCAGGAGGGAAAAGATGGCATTGTCTGGATGATCTGCAGAGCTACCATAGGGGCCATTCACCAAGGTACAGGCAGGGGAGAAAAGATGAGGGACAGAGTACACAGAGGCTAGGAACCCTGGGGCCCTGACCTTCACTAAACCCATAGAAGTGACAGGAGGCAGCAGCTTTAGAAACCTGGAAGGTGAAGGATATGGAAAATGATAACCCCAATACAGTGTGACCCAGGAGGAGGGAGGGAGGAAGAAGGCAAAACATTGATCCTTCCCAGTAAATTCTTTCCCAGTGACAAGACAATCCCTGGGAAGGAAGCACATGTCAATCCCAAAATGACAGTCCCTGGATAAACATTGATCCTTTTGAATACAATGACCTCCAGAGGAAAGAGATGAGCACTGAGACCCCCCATCCTTTCCCAGTAAAAACAAGTTTCAAATGCTTACAACCTTTTTCCTGATTGCTCAAACTGACACGTTCTGTTGAAGTCTCCAATGATTAAGTCACCTCTCTGTGTAACCTATAAACACCCAGACCCCTGCAACGGTGGCCATTTTCTAACCAGAAAGTGAGCCCCTCCATTGCCTGACAATCTCATAGACTCCGAGGTCTGCTTTCGTCTCCTTCATTTGCACTGACAGAAGAAGTGTGTGGGCAGGGCCTGTGGCAGGAGCCAAGACCTTCAGTGAGGGGACCAGGCAGCCTGAAGAGACTCCGTGAAGACTGCAGCCCACCCTCCTCCGTCCACTCCCCTGACTCGTTCTCCTTGAACAGGATGCCACAGGATGCCTGGCAGGGTGCGAGGGGACTTCAGGACAAAAGGAAGTAATCCTTCCAGACTCTCAGGTCCCAGTTAGACGGGGTCGCAGTGCCACCTCGCCTTCCTGTGGGCGTGCCCAGGGTTCTGCGCTTCCTCTTTAGTTTCTCCCTCGCTCCCGCAGGGCTGCGGACCTCCCGAGCCGCCCTCCGGGCCCCGCCTGCCCCGGGCAGCCGCCCGCTGGCCGCTCCGCCGGTGCCCAGCGCCTCGCACGCCGCTGGCCCAGGGAGCACCTTTCAGGGCTCACTCCTTCTTCCAGGCACAGCAGCCAGAAACCTGGGCATCATCTTTGACCCCAACTTCTCCTTTGCTCCCTCCTCCCCATCCCGTCCGTCACCAAGTCCTACCAGTTTTCCCTTCTAAATGTCCCCTGCCTGCCCCTTCATCCTGTAGAGGACCGCGTCTCTCCCCAGGAGTCCCCTCCCCAACGCAGTCCAGCTGGGTGCCGCCAACTATAAGACCGCTCCCCCGCCCTCCTTCTGTCTGTCTGTCTCCTCCTCAGGCTCCTAAAACACTGTGACCACAGCACCCTCCCGGGAAACCTCCCCAGGTCGTCTTATTTTCAGCATATGATCCAAAGGTCTCCCTTAAAGGTTCAAGCCCTTCTCTCTCTCTCTCTAGTAACGTCACTCTCGTTCACCTGCTTTCACCTGCCTTCCTGAGAGGGCGAGAAAGTGAAGTCGTGGCTAGAGTGACACTGAGCGGGTCCTTAGCTGGGGTGATTCTGTGTCCTGGGTGCTTCCTTCTCTCCCTCCCTCCCTCCCTCCCTCCTTCCTGTCTGCCTCCTTTTCTGTACTAGAGCTGGAACTCAGGAGCAGGGTTCAGGGGCCTGCTGGGACCATGAGTAGCGCTTCTCAAGATAGACTTCATATGAAGATAAGGTGTTTTCCTATTATCCAGAAAACCGTTGTGCAATATCTGCTATGGAAATTATTATGCATTTTCTTTAACTTGATTTAACACATTTTCCATACTGATATATACTGGGTTTGAAGGATGGTAACCATCCTTATAATAAGAACCATGGCACAGTCTCAAATTTGAGTTTATAGTAAAAACAACAATAACAAACAAACAAACAAACAAACCACCTGTGAGCCACCATCCCAGAACCACCCCCCCTCCCCTCCCCCTTCCCTCCCCTCCCCCCTCCCCTCCCCTCCCCCCTCCCCCTCCCCTCCCCCTCCCCTCCCCCTCCCCTCCCCGCCCCACACACTGCTTTTTTAAAATTTTATTTTGAGACAGAATCTTGCTGAATTGCCGGGTCTGGGCTCTAATTTATGATCTTCCTGTCTCAGCCTCTTGAGTAACTGGGATTACACTGCCCCTAGTTAGAGATGACCAGATTCCTTTTTTTTTTGAGAGAGAGAGAGAGAGAGTTTTTTTAATATATATATTTTTAACGTTTTCGGCGGACACAACATCTTTATTTTATGTGGTGCTGAGGGTCGAACTCAGCGCCACGCGCATGCCAGGCCAGCTCCACCGCCTGAGCCAAATCCCCAGCCCAGATTCTTTTTTTTTTTTTCTTTGCAGGGCTGAGGATCAAACCCAGGGCCTTACTCCAGCCTTGCTTTTCTTCATTATATAACTTTAGTGGGATTTGTTTTTTGTTTGTTTGTTTGTTTTTGATCGAAATCAAGGTACTACCATGGGAGAGTGTCATGTCTTAAAAATTGTTGTAGGGGAGAAGAGTTAAGGGCTGTTTGAAATATAGGGGCTGAGTTGTGGCTCAGAGGTAGAGCCCTCGCCTAGCATGGGTGGGGCCCTGGCTTTGGTCTTCAACACCACATAAAAATAAATAAATTAAAGATATTGTGTCCAACTACAACTAAAAAATAAATTAAAAAAAGAAATATATTGGGCTGGGGCTGGGGCTCAGTGGTTAGAGCACTTGCCTTGCACATGTGAGATACTGCGTTCGATCCTCACCACCATATAAAAATAAATAAATAAAATAAAGGTTTTGGGTCCACCTATAACTAAAAATATTTTTAAAAAATAAAATAAAATAAAAGAAATATAGGCAGTTCTTTTAATCACTGTGTGTGTACGTGTGTGTGTGTGTGTGGGGACTACTGGGAATTGAACCCAAGGGCACTCTATCATCACTGAGCTATGTCCCCAGGCCTTTTTATTTTTATTTTGAAAAAGGGGCTCAATAAATTACTGAGGCTGGCCTCAAACTTGGGATCCTCCTGCCTCAGCCTCCCAAATCACTGGAATTACAGGTTTGTACCACTGTGCCTAGCTTACACATTCTTTTTTTTTTAAATATTTATTTTTTAGTTCTAGTTGGACAAAATACCTTTATTTCACTTATTTATTTTTTATGTGGTGCTGAGGATTGAACCTAGGCCTCTCACATGCTAGGCAAGTGCTCTACTGCTGAGCCACAACCCCAGCCCTCATCTAATCCTATTTCAGTGCCACAACAATCCCCTCCCTTTTTTTTCAGAAATGAGAATCAGATTCAGAGAGGTTAAATGATTTGCCCATGTCCCACAGCAGCAGGCAGGAGAACCTGGATTCAAACTAGGCTTGCTTATCCTTCTGCCCTCCAACTGCTCTGCCTCTTGGTAATCTTCTCCTGAATGGGTCCCTTTGGACAATGACATGACCTAGCCAGTGCTGACTGAATTGTTCTCAAATTGTCTCATGAGTTTGTCTTGTTCTCCAACCATGCTATGGACTCCACTCACCCTCCTTGGGTCCCCTACAGGACCTGGCCCGGAGATGAGCCCACAGATGGCACCTCTAGAAGGGATGGTTTCTGACTGCTAGCTCTGCCTTGGGATAATAATGGCACTTGCCTCTCAGGGTCATTGTGAGGAGTCAATGAAATATCGATGACGGTTCTCCCGATTGCACCTACACATTCAATAAAATAAGTGTCCTCGACTGTTCCTCCTCTTTGCCTTTCAGTGACCCAGTGAACTGCCAGTTTCAATCCCTCCTTTCCCTGAAGCCCACTGAAGAGGTTTTGTCCTTCTTCAAGCCTTGACTTCTGTGTACATGACCATGACAGCCTCCTAAGGTCTCTCTCCTTCCAGTAGAGGCTCCTCTGCACCGTGCTCTTTCCCTTTTCTAACAGTCATCATAGTCGTGCTGTAATCAATATCTGTATTCACCAGCAAAGTCAGGCTGCTTGAGGGAATGGGACATGTCTGTCTGGTTACAGTTAGATCTCCACACTGCTACCACTGCACCTAACCTATCTGGTCAGTGCTCAGCAAATACTTGTTAAATTTTTGTTCAAAGAAAACAAGAAAAAAAAATTTTAAAGATCCAACAACAAAAAAAATTTTCCAGCTGGGTGTGGTGGTACATGCCTGTAATGCCAGTTATTCAGGAGGCTGAGGCAGGAGGATCACACGTTCAAGAACAGCCTTGGCAACTGAGTGATCCTGTCTCAAAATAAAAAGGGTTGGGGATCTAGCTTAGATGTAGAATGCTCCTGGGTTCAATTGCCAGTACTTCAGAGTGTGTGTATGGGTGTATACACATTTTTTTTTCAGAAAAATGTGCTTACTCCTAACCTAACATTCCCCCCCCCTTTGGGAAAGTAATGAGGATTGAACCCAGGAGCACTCTATCACTGAGATACATCCACAGCATTTTTTTTTTTTGAGACAGGATCTCACTACATTTTGTTGTTGTTGTTGTTCTTTTTAGATATACATGACAATAGAGTGTACTTTGACATATTATACACACATGGAGTATAACTTACTCTAATTAGGGTCCCATTCTTGTGGTTGAACATGATGTGGAGTTACACTGGTGGTATATTCATATATGAAATAGGAAAGTTATGTCTGTTTCATTCTACTGTCTTTCCTATTTCCATCTCCCTTTCATTCCCTTCATTTCCCTCTGTCTGAGCCAATGAACTTCTATTCCTCCCATTTCTGAGGCTGGCCTCAAACTTGTGATCCTCCTGCCTCAGCCTCCTGAGTTGCTGTGTGCACCACCACACCCAGCCAGCCTCAATTTTCTTAAGAAAGGACCCAAAATTCTCTGCGACTTAGAGATGGAGTTTAGTCAATGACAAAAAATTCATACGAAGCAAGCAGGAGGCCTGTGGTTCAATCCCTAGTACCACTAAATAAATTAATAAACAAATGATGACCAGAATGAAATCTGTAACATATCCACATCATCTGCCAGTTCATTCCCCTGTTTACAATCCTTTGGTTCTCCATAATATTCAGGATAAAGTTCAAATAGTTCCTTTGTCCCCACTTCATTGCTAGGAAAGCTAAAGCACCCAGGAGAGGACAATGTGGCACAGAGCATAAAGGGAGATTTCCATCCCCTTCCCTGGACCAGCTCCAAACCAGGATAAAGATATGCAAGAGAAGAATCAGGCTCATCTTGCCTGCTAAGCTATGCAGGAAAGCTGGGCTGGGAAGGAGTGAGGGTGGGGCAGCCTGCACAGCCCTCAGGCCTGGTTCCCACTTCAACTTACGCCTTCTTGATCTGGGCATCCTCTGCATTGTGAGTGATCTGGAGCACAGAGTAATAATCCTGGCCCATGGCTGGCAGGCAGTGAATCCTAGTACTCCTTAAACTCCAGCAGGGCTGTTAGTTGCATTCCTTGGTTGCTCCTGACAACTGCCCAGGGGCACTCTGGGAGTTGTAGTCCTTCCTTCCTAAACAAACCACTAAATTGGCTTGGCTCTCAAAGAGGAATGAAAGGACTGGGAGAACTGGGGCTGCTACTGTGACCCTGGTCATTCAACTCAGAAACTGGAGCGTTACAGAGTCCCATTTTGCTCCACTGTATTTTTATTTTTAAAAAGAGCAGCAGTTACTTTTTTTGTTTATTTAGTGGTTTTTTTTTTTTTTTTTTGGGGGGGGGGTATTTTTGGACATGGAACCCAGAGCCTTGCCCACACAAGGCAAGACTTCTACCACTCTAAAAGTTTTCAGAACAAATGCATTTGGCAGATTTTTTTAAAAATGTACTTTTTACTTTAAAATAGTTTTATATTTCCAGAAAAGTTGTAAAGATAGATGAGAGAGTTCCCATATCTCACATTGTTTCCTTTATTAACATCTTTATTTTGTTAAATGTTTTTTAGTTGTAGATGGACACAATCCCTTTATTTATTTATTTATTTCTATGTGGTGCTGAGGATTGAACCCAAGGCCTCACATGTGCTAAGCAAGTGCTCTACCATTGAGCTACTCTCCCAGCCCCCTTTAATAACATCTTACATTAGTGTGGTTCATTTGTCACAAATAATGAACAATATTGATATATTATTTTTTAAAAATATTTACTTCTTTAATTTTTAGGTGGACACAGTATCTTTATTTCACATTTATGTGGTGCTGAGAACTGAATCCAGTACCTCACGCATGCTAGGCGAGCACGCTACCACTTGAGCTACATCCCCAGCCCCATGAACAATATTGAGATATTATTATTAACTAAAGTTCATATTTTATCCAGGTTTCCTAGTTATTTTTTTAATACCTTGATTTTATTTGTTTTATTTTTATGTGGTGCCAGGGATCGAACTCAGGGCCTCACGCATGCTAGGCAAGCACTCCACCACTGAGCCACAACCCCAGACCGGTTTCCTAGTTCTTAACCTAATATCTTTCAAGATTCTGTCCATGACACCATATTACATTTAGTTGCTGTATTAGTCCATTTTCTGTTGCTGTAACAAAATACCTGAGACTGGATTATTTATAAAGAAAAGAAGTTTATTTAGTTCACAATCTTGGAGGTTGAAAGAACCAAACAGCATGATGCCAGTTCAGGCAAGGAACCCATGATTGTCCCATCTTGACAGATGGTAGGCATCATTGTGGGAGCACATGTGTGAGAGAGAGACCTCACAATGAGACAAGAAGTCAGAGAGTAGGAAGGACTAACCATTTTATAACAACTCACTCACACAGCAATCAACCAGGGTCCCACAAGAATCCCTTCCAAAAGCAGTACCCCCAATGATCCAGTCAACTCCCACTAGACTCCACATCCCTAATGGCACCACACTGGGAACAAACCTGATAACAGGGGGATAATCCACTTCCAGACCGCATCAGTTGTCATGCCTCCCCTTCATGTGATAGTTTCTTAGATTCTTCATGTTTTTGATGACCTCAACAGGTCAGATATATGATCTTCAACTGGGATTTCTTTGATGCTTTTCTCATGTGTAGACTTGGCTTACGGGGACATGACAGAGTGAAGTGCCATTTTAGCCCGGCATATCAAAGGTATGTACCGTCAACAAGACATCACAGATGGCGTGAACCTCCCTCACCTGCTGGCACAGTGTCTGTTGGTTCTCTCGCTGTAGTTAGTCTTCCCCGGTTTCACTTTGCACTCATTGGAAGGAAGTCACCACCCTTCAAGGATGTGTCAAGCTTCATCTCATTAATGGCAGCAGAGCCCTGTTTGACACCACCCCCTTCCTGTCAATCGCCAAGCCCAGTCCATCCTGCTTCCTGGGCATCTCTCAGGCCCCTGCTCTGCCCTTACTTCTCACAGCCGTGGCCGTGTTCTGGCTGCATCTTTCAGCAAGACCACTATGGCTCCCTCACCATCTGCCTGCCTTGTCTCTCCTGCCCAGGGTGAAACTGCCGCCTGTGGCACACCAGCCCTCTGTGTCCCTTTCTACTCTCCCCCCCTCCACCTACCCTACATGTACCATGCTAGTTAGAATGGACCACAGCACTTTTACTGCCTGAACTGCTCTCTCTGAAATTCACTATGCTGTTACCTCTGCTCACAACCCTCTCACCAGCCACCATGAACCTGGCCTCCAACTAGCTAACTCCTGTTTTTTACTTTCATGAAATAATTTTATGTGCACAAAAAAAGCAGTATGAGAACATTCCTTGTTGAAGGAATATCGACCCTGTGTCTCATTAGTCTCTTACCCTTTTTAACAACTGGCTCTGCAGAGGGGTCCAAAGAGTCTGATTTGTAGCATTTGCCATTTTTTTTTCCAAACGGATACAAACCAGCTCTATCATATCACTGTGTGTGTGTGTATATATATATATATATATATATATATATATATATATGTGTGTGTGTATATATATATATATATTTTTTTTTTTCTTTTTTGGTACCAGGGATTAAACCCAGGGATGCTTAACCAATGATCCAAATCCCTACCCATTTTTATTTTTTATTTTGAGACAGGGTCTCACTAAGTTGCTTAGTAAGGGCCTTACTGAGTTGCTGAGGCTTGTCTCAAATTTGCAATCTGCCCGCCTCAGCCTTCTGAGCCACTGGAATTACAGGTGTGTGCCACCACACCTGGCTCATTGCATTTATTTATAATAACATATTTACCTTTCATATTTTGAATTTTATACAAGTGGTATGATTTATACAAATAAAAAGTATCTCTGTGTGTATGACTTACTTTTACAGAGGGTATATTACTCTGTTGATGAACATTTGGGTATTGCATCAACTTTGTAAGGTAATGCCAGTTTTCTGATGTGGTTTTTCTTTTTGTTCCTCTGCTTGTTGGTAGGGAATAAACCCTACCATTTTTTTTTTTTCCAAATGGATACTTGGTAAGGATCAAGCCCAGGAATCAAACCCAGGTGTGTAGGCAAGTGCTCTACCACTGAACTACAGCCCCAGCCATTTTTATTTTTTATTTTGAGACAGAGCCTGACTAAATTGCTAAGGCTGACCTCACATTTGCAATGCTCCAGCCATAATCTCCCAGTAGCTGGGATTATAGGCATGGGCCCAAGTCTGATGTGGTTATTCTAATTTACACTGACAATTGCAGTGTATGAGAATTCCTTCTTTTCCACCTCCCCCCAACTCTTTTTTTAAAGGATTCTTAATTTTTTATACCTTTATTTTATTTATTGATTTTTTTTTTATGTGGTGCTGAGGATCGAACCCAGGGCCTCGCAAGTACTAGGCGAATGCTTACCGCTGAGCCACAACCCCAGCCCCTCCTCACCAACTCTTGATGTCAAGTTTTTAAATGCTTCTCATTATAGTAGGTGTAAAATAGCATCTCTGTTTACTCATAAAATTAACCATAACAAATGAAATATTATTTGGCAAAAAAAGCGAAGTACTGATATGTACTAAAATATGGATGAACTTTGCCAAGAGAAAGAAGCCAGACTTGAGAGTTCACACATTACATGATTCCATTTTCACAAAATATCCAGAATAGGCAAATCCACAGAAACAAAAAATTGGTTAATGGTTGTCAGGGCTGGAGGATAGGGAGTGGCTGCTAAAGCATATGGGATACCCTCCCAGGTACTTCAGGAGCTGTGGGTTATGGTGGCCAAGTCCAAAAACCAACCAAATACAACCAGTCCTGAAAATGGTACAGAAATGGTGTCAAAAACCCAATTACAAAGTTAAGAGTTTCTGAAGAGGGTAGAGCCCAAGTTCCTGAGGAACATGCATTTAGCCAAGAAATACAAGAAGGGCCGAAAGCAGAGGCAGGCAAGCAAGACCAAGGCTATGAGAGCATGTGCCGAGGCTATGGGGCCCTTAGCCCAATGGGGACAAGGGTGCCAGCTGCAAGCACCATCAACTCTCCTACCCAAGCTTGGGAAGTGTGTTTGTGCCCACGTTGCTAAAGTCTCAGGATCTGCCAGGCAAAGGTCAAAGCAAAAGCTCAAACCAAGACTCAGTCCCAGGTTGCAGCTGCAGCTCCTCTTCAGACTTCCAACAGGACCCAGGCCCCCAGTAAGGATCCAGAGTAAAGGTGTATGGTGTCCCTTGGGCTACTGTCCACCTGGGCTGGTGTCCTCCTGTACTGTTTGTATAAATAAACATTATCAACCACCAGTGAAACTCCATATCAGGTACAACCACAAGAATGGGACCCTAATTAGAGTAAGTTGTACCCCCTGGATGTATAATATGTCAATATATACTCTACTGTCATGTATTAAAAAGAATAAAAAATAAGCATCATCAGTTACAGAACAAGTGGACATCATTCAGCCCCCAATATGATACGCTTAGGACATAGAATCACCTCTGTGGTGTTCTTGTCAAAATGTACAACCTAAATTTAATCATGAGGAAACATAAGACAAACCCAAATTAGGGATTCTTCCCCACATCGGCCTATACTCCAAAAACAAGAGAGGCCTGAAAGAAAAGGAAAAACCAAGACACTGCTTCTGATAGGAAGCAAATAGATGTGACATGTGATGCTGGATTAGATCCCGGAAAACAGAGGAGAGGGTGATCATAAAGGACATCACTGGGGCACCAGGAAAGACTGTACTGAGACCCTGACAGTACAGGGTCAGTGTTGATTTCCCTCTTCTACAGCTACACTGTGGTGATAAATGGGTGTCCTTTGTTTTAGTAAATACATCCTGAAGTATTTAAGGATAACAGGACATGACACTTACATATTCTCCAATGAATCAAAAACAATATATACAGCACTCATAGAAAGAAGGATAAAGCAAATATAATAAAATAAAAAGTTTAACAACTGGGAGATCTGGGCAGGGGTATACTAAAATCCTTTGTGCTGTTCTTGCAAATTTTCTGTAAGGTTGAAATTATTTCAAAATAAGTAAAATAAAAGAATATAAAATACGCAAAAAGAATATAAAATATATGTAACAAAGAGACTTGTTCCAAAAAAGAAATCTTTACGTATTGTGAGGACTGTGTCTGGCCCAGATGGTATACTCCGTAGCAGAGACCACTGAGGTTTTCAAGCCTGAGAAAAAGAGGTACTTCTCACTAGAAGTCACAAGGGGGCACCTGAAAGCTAAGAAACAAGATCCACCACAGGATTTCACCAGGCCTGTGCTGCCACAGATGGAGCTACATTGTTCTTGATCCAGAACGTACTCCTCAATCTTAAAGGAAAAGAATACTTTGCTGACAACTGGAGCTCCTTCAACTCACAGTGCCCAAGGCTCTGGAGCGCCTGGGAGCTGGCCTCTGATCCTTCTGTTTGGGCCTGGATTTCAGAGCAGCTGTCAAGGGTCACTACATCTCTCACAACCAGGACATCAATTTTTTAGACCTATGAAAACCGGTTTATGAATGTGACAGCAATGCAGAGGAGTAAACCCTGGAGTGGGAACTCAGAGATGGTCACTTGCTGTGCTCAGCCATCTCTCTCTTCATCCTGTTTCTTTCACTAGAGATTGAACGCAGGGATACTGTACCACTGAGCGGCATCCCCAGTCCTTTTTTATTTTGAAATACAACCTAAGTTGCTTAGGGTGTCACATGTTGCTGAGCCTGGCCTCAAACTTGAGATTCTCCAGCCTCAGTCTCCTGAATCACTAGGATTATAGGCATATGCCATGGTGCTCAGGTCACCCTGTTTTCTTGAACTTCTGAAAGTTCCCCCTTGGCCTCCTAGGATTCACAAAACTCTGGAATCTGTCCCCTCTGGTCTACCTGGTTCTATAAAAAAATCACTCCTTAAAATGAGCTTGCTGACTGGTTCCGGAGCCTCTGCACGCCTTCCATCTCTTGAAACTTCCTTCTCAGCCTAGCCCAGCCTCACCATGGTAGATGCTTTTGTGAGCACCTGGAAACTAGTGCACAGAAAGAATTTTGATGACTACACAAAGTCACTTGCTACCAGGCAAGTAGCCAGCATGACCAAGCCTACCACAATCATCAAAAAGAATGGAGACACCAACATCAAAAAACACAGAGCACTTTTAAGAACACGGAGATCAGCTTTCAGCTAGGGGTGGAGTTTGATGAGACTAAAGCCGATGACAGGAAGGTCAAGTCCACTGTGACGCTGGATGGAGGAAAACTTGTCCATGTGCATAAGTGGGACAAGAAGGGACTACACTTGTGTGGGAGCTAAAGTGATAGAAAACTCACACAGAAAAAGAAAAATTACTTCAGTCATCTCTCTTGGCACCTGCACAAGACTACATGATGCTCGTGACTACATAAACAGTTTAGAGATGATTATAGAAAGGATATAAAAACAGATTTTGGAGACTGACCAAGGTCCAAATCAAAGCTGTGGTATTTAATTTCTTGAGTCTCAGTTTCCATATCTGAATAAAACAGGAATCCCGTTGGATTTTTACGAGTGTTGTAAGGACAGCGAGACTCAGGTGCACACCTGCCATCCCAGCTACTCATAAGTTCAAATAGAAGGATTTTAAGTTTGAAACCAGCCTGGGAAACTTAGTGAGACCCTGTCTCAAAATAAAATTTAAGAAAGAGTAGGATGTAACTCAGATGCAGAACCCTCTTGGGTACAATCCCCAGTACTACCAAAAAAATTATTATAAGGATGTTTAGATATATAAATATAATATTTAGAACAGAGCTGGTACTTGTTAGATATTCAACAAAATGCAGTATTTTGACACTCTGGTTTAGGTATAATCAAAAGTGTTGTAGAAAAAATTCAATTTAAAGTTAAAATATAAGTGAAAAAGTTAGCCTGGCAAGGTAGTGCACACCTCTAGTCCTAGCAACTTGAGAGGCTGAGGCAGGAGGATCACAAATCAGAGCCCAGCTTGAACAACTTAGTGAAACCCTGTCTCAAAATTAAAAAATTAAAAGGGTGGGGGATGTTGCTCAGTGATTAAGCACTCCTGGATTCAATTCCTGATAACAGAAGAAAAAAAAAAGATAAAGTTCCTGCTCTCAGACACTTGGCAAATCAGATACTTGGCAAATTACTTCATCTCTCTGAGTCTCACAGTGTTCAATCTCTGAAAGTCACAGTTTTAAGAATGTATTTTTCTTGCGGGGGTGGGGGTGGGTACCAGGATTTAACCCAGGGGTGCATTACCACTGAGTTACATCTCCAGCCCTTTTTTTATTTTGAGACAGGGTCTCACTAAATTGCTTAGGGCCTTGCTCAGTCACTGAGGCTGACTTTAAACTTGTGATCCTCCTATCTCTGCCTCTCAAGTTGCTCGGATCACCGGGGCACACCACCACCCCCAGGTGAAAATATATATTTAAGAACTCTGTTAACCATGTTATTACCCTAGCCAGAAATAACATTCTTCCCTTAAATAAACCAAAATCTTAGCCTGCATAGCCCAGCTCAAGTGTTGTATCCTCCAAGAATCCTTTCTAAAATCATCTCTAAACTGTAAATAATAGGGTATCTTTATGCTCAACATTGCTAAAAACAATGAGGAAGGTCTAAATGTGCTGAGATGGAAAGATCTTGGAAATACTAAGTGAAAATAAACCATGGCACACACATTACAATTCGATTTTTATGTTTGGGGAAAATAAGTGTTTTATGTTTAGGAAAAGAGGAGACCATGCCATTCTCTAAAAACTCTTCAATAGTTTGTCATTGCTGACCAAGTCCAAGCTCCTGACCTGACATTCAATCAAGCTTCTTCACTATTTGGTCCTGTCAGCCTTTCTGGTCACATCTCCCATCCTATGAGCCCTGGTTCCTGCTATAACTAAAGTGCCCTCAGGATGCCTTCCTCTAGGTCGATGGTTCAGACTTCAGCTTGCAGCAGAATCACCTAGGAGGTCTGTTACAATATAGACTGCTGGCTAAACTCACAGAATTTCTGACTCAGGTCTGGGGTGGGACCCAAACTTTTCTCTTTCTAGTAAGGTCCTAGGTGATATTGATGCCACTATTTCAGAGACCACAGATTGACAACGACTGCCTTCACCATGATCAAGATTCAACTCCCTTACCTATACAGAGGCTGACCAACCTTGCTAGTTTGCCTGGGACTGTGCCAGTTTGAGCACCAAAATTCCCATGCTGCCCAAACCCCTCAGTTCTGGGAAAACAGGGAGAGCTGATACCCTGCCTAAGAATTTCTCTCAGGATATTTACTGCTACTGCCAAATATCCTTCTCTAGGGCCAGGTCAACAGGGACTGCCGAGGAAGGAGTTCTATCATCTTCCCTTTTGGATCGAGTAAGAGAATTTAACAAAGTTTTCCAAACTCAAGACTCTTCCAAACATATTTTCTTTATTTCTTCCAGCAAACAGGCTTTAGTTCTCTGTGCCTTGTAAACAATTAACACAACTGGTGAGAGAATAAAATATAAGCATCCAGATCTTTGCCCTGTGTTGTGGGCTAAATTTACGCAAAGAAAAGCTGGGGCAAAGGCAGTGAGCACAAGTGAGCTTCTCACTCAGTTCAAGGTAGGTCTTGGGATGATTGTTCCACATGGGCCAGTACAGTTAACTTGCTGTGACTTCCAAGCGGTGCCCAAGACATTAAGGAGCCACAGACCTTGGGAAATATGGGTAATGTTTCTGTTCTTTGTTGATCAGGGTCAACCCTTTTCACTAACTGGGAAAGGGGTCAGAGGTCAGAAAGCTGATAGCGCCGCACAAGACCATCTCGACAGCACGTATAGATCTGCTTCTCCCACGTGGCTACCTGGAACACAAGAATTCACAGCTCAAGGGAAGCCTAGAATTTTTTCATTTCAAAATGGTAGAAGTTTGCTATTAGCCCATATTAATCCAAAGGAGTCTGAGAAACTTTAGTAACTCTGAAGGCAAAAGAAGATTACATCCATAATACAAATTTACAAAATCTTTGTCCAAGGTCAGGGAACACTAAGACTACAGAACAGAGACACTAATAGGTCTAAGTGAAATGCAAACCTCTTAGTGTTGTGTAAGATTTCATGCAGAGGGTCTGCATCTGGGGACAGATGGTCCACAGATTGGCTTGGGTATCCTTGAACCTCATAAAATTGTATGTGAAAAAGTTCCAAATATGTGCCTTTTTTCTGAGGAGGAGTTCATTAACTTCTCAAAGAAAGGAAAGAAATACTAACCTCGGGGAAATAGCATGCATTCTGAAATTAACTTAATCTAGGGCCTGCTACCATATAACTGCATGACTTAGGGCAATTTTCTCAATCATTCTGAGAAATCCTTGGCCCCAGTTTCCTCTTTTGTAAAATGGAAATGATATGCCAGTTCACAATATAGATCACTTTTAGGAATTTTAAAAAGTAAAATGGACCTATATGCATTTACCTGGGAAAAGCTCCAAAATGTTAAGTAAAAAATAAATAAATCATAGGGAAACATCTATGGAATAATCCCAGTTATATATGCAAACTAAAGATTAAAACTATATTTATATAAGGGCATTAATACACGGATACAAATATATAAATTCTCTAATAGTCTTAAAAGATATATGCAAAACTATAAATGCTAGTTATTGCTACAAAGACTGGAATTATATAAGTTCTAGAGCCAACTTTTCAGCCTGTTATAACTTTTTATAGGTATGTATTAATTGTACAACTTTTTGAAAACAAGAAAAAATCGGAATAATAACACACATATCTCAAGGAAAAGTAATAAAGATTAGATGAGATAATATTTACAAAAACATCAAATATAATGTCTGGTCAATAAATATGACTTCATCTTTCATTTTTCTCTTTCCACTCTAATCAAATGAGATAATCAGTCTTTACCTTTAAATAAAATTATTGCTAAAACTTAAAGAATATATTTATAGTTAGGTGTGGTGTACACACCTCTAACCCCAGCTACTTGGGAAACTGAGGCAGGAGGATAGCAATTTCAAGTCCAGCCTCAGCAACTGAGTGAGATCTTGTCTCAAAATAAAATTTAAAAAGGGCTGGGGATGTAGTTCATTAGTAGAGCACCCCTGGGTTTGGTTCAAAAAAAAAAAAAAAAAAAAAAAAAACCTTTCACATGCATTATCTCATTACTATCCTCATTTACAGATAGAAAGTAAAGTAATTTTTCAAGTTTCTACAGTCAGTAAGTGATGAAGTCAGCCGGTTTTGACTTAATACCTGGAATTCTTTCTGTCCCACCATACTGCTTATATAATAAGTTGTATTTTATAATAACTTCCATAATAAGCAGTATTTTAGCACCCTAATGACCACAGATAGCCTGATTTAGTCCTTTCAAAGCCCTAGATCCCAGGAGAGAATCACCCAGACCTGGTGTCCTTTTATGCCTGTATACCTTATACACGGGGTCACAGTCAGCTTCAGTGAGCTCAATGACATAGTCTAGGTCTTGCTGAATAATGAAACAGCTTCCGTCACCTAAAAGGCAGAAAGGTAATTTAGACAACTAAAGAGATGCTGCATACCATAAACCAATATACTCCATATTTTGACTTTTTTATATAGATTAGTAGCCTGAAAAAGATGGTCCTAAGATGCAAAAAGCAAGTAAGTCTTACTATGTGGGCTAACTACAATGATCTACAGTGGCTGCCTAGAATGCTTGGCTGGGGAGGATTTGAAGGTGAATTGTAGAGTCAGTGGAAGAAGGACCATATTTGATTTTTAGAACCTGCCAAATGCACAGAGCAAGCAACTGTAGGCTTATACATTTATTTACAAACTTATCCTTAACAATGATTTTTTTTTTAAATTCTTAATATTTATTTTTTTTTAGTTTTCGGTGGACACAACAACTTTGTTTGTATGTGGTGTTGAGGATCAAACCCGGGCCGCACGCATGCCAGGCGAGTGCGCTACCGCTTGAGCCACATCCCCAGTTCAACAATGATTTTTAATAAGAACTGTCTATACAAAAGTTTCCTTTAAGAAAAATTTTTATATCCCGAAATTATAAATTTGGGCTGGGCACAGTGGTGCACGCCTATAAACCCAGCAGCCTGAGAGATTGAGGCAAGAGGATCGAAAGTTCAAAGTCAGCCTCAGCAACTTAGCGAGGCCCTACACAACTTAATGAGACCCTGTCTCTAAATAAAATATTAAAAAGAGCTGGGGATATGGCTCAGTGGTTAAGCACCCCTAGGTTCAATCACTGGTACCAAAAAAACAAAAAAAAAATTGGGAGGAAAATAAAAGTATATCTACTCTTAATTGGGATGGAGATCAGTATAAAGTGTTTACCTACCAGGTATAAAGCCCTGAGTCTAATCCCCAGTCCCACAGGGGAAAAAATTAAGTACATCTAATCTTTTTTTTCCCCCACTATATCTAATTTTAAACTTAATTTTCTTGAAACTTGAGATAATATGTAAACTACTTTAAAAGATGATCTTTGCTGCTTTATTTAATATAAAAGTGGTACATGCTCAATGAAGAGAATATTAAAAATAAATAAAACATGGGAAATAAATCACCCATAATCTACCAAAGATAATTAATATTAAAATTTTGACCATTCTTCCAATCTTAATAAAAATTTATTTTACATGGTTAAAAGCATGCTGCATATGCTGCATAAAGGAATATCTTTGGTCCCGGACTCTACAAGCCTTCCATCTCTCGCAGCTTGCTTCTCAGCCTAGCCCAGCCTCACCATGGTGGACGCCTTCGTGGGCACCTGGAAACTAGTGGACAGCAAGAATTTCGATGACTACATGAAGTCACTTGGTGTGGGCTTTGCTACCAGGCAAGTGTTCAGCATGACCAAGCCCACTACAATCATTGAAAAGAATGGGGACACCATCATCTTAAAAACACAGAGCACCTTCAAGAACTTGGAGATTGGTTTTTAACTGGGGGTGGAGTTTGATGAGACTACAGCAGATGACAGGAAGGTCAAGTCCACTGTGACGCTGGATAGAGGAAAACTTGTCCACGTTCAGAAGTGGGATGGGCAAGAGACTACACTTGTGCAGGAGCCAAATGATGGGAAACTCATCTTGACACTCACCCATGGCAGTGTAGTGTGCACTCGCACTTACGAGAAAGAGGCATGACCCACCAGCAGTGTCACTGACTATTCCTCTGCCAACTGGCCACCCCAGCACCACATTACCTCATTTTTTTTCCTCTGGCATTTTGTATAAACCTACTTTGGGGAATTCTTCTGGGGTCAGGTGACACCAGCCTGGATCCCCAGTTTCCATTGTGTATGTGTGTGTGTTTCTTTTCTTTTTTAAAAAAACTGTATCCAAATATGCTCTGAAGTCAATAAAGCAGAGCAGAGGCCGTGTAGTTGCCTCTGGTGGAAAAAAAAAAAAGGAATATCTTTGTACAGGAACTGGGTGTGGTGGCACATGCCTATAATCACACCTATTCAGGCGGCTGAAGAAGGAAGATTGCAAGTTCAAAATCAGCCTCAGCAACTTAATAAGACCCTGTCTCAAAACAAAATTAGAAAAGGGGCTGGGAATATAGCTCAGTGGTAGAGTACCCTCAGGTTCAATTCCTAGTACCAGGAAAAAAAAAAAAGAGAGAGAGAGAGAGGTCTCCTCACTAATCACTAAAGAATTCCAAAGAGCTCAAAGATTGTAATATGCCCAACTTCTAAACAAGTACAGAATTCCCCTGCAGAGTAGCTGTGCTGCCAGGGTGCTCAATGGCAGCTTCCTTCTCAAGGAACATAAAGTGCTTCCTTATTATAACTGAGATGTGACGTCTGATAACTTTCTCCCATTGGTTTTAGTTTTATCCTCTGAAAACAGATAGTTATACTTTTACTCTCTTTGCCTTCAGCTGTTAGTGACAGAAGTCATGCTTTGCTTTCTTCCCAGCAGAAAACAGCTACAAAAAGTAGAAAAATCAGGAGTTAGCTCTTCTCCACCTGCTACCCCTCCTCTAACCCAACCACTGCCTGCAACATATATGTTCATATTCAATGAAGAAAATGGCCTAAGGGTAAGGCAGGGAGGGAAGAATTATCAAGGCCCTCCTGGGTGGCCAATCTGCAGGTTGTCAGGGATATTAAGCTCTTGCTTCAGAGATGCCTCTGAGACAAGATAAGCTGCTCATGTGCCATAATATGACCCTGGTTTGAAGTCCACATTCCTTTTGTCTCAAAAATCTCACTTTAAGCTATAGTGGGAAACTAACCATGATCTCATCATCTTCTCACCATTATTACCCCATTCAGCAAGGAAAAATGACATCTACTATTGAGTTCACAATCACAGATTCACGTGTCTGCCACACTAACTGTGAGTTCCTTTAGGGAAGAGACATAATTGACTGATGACTGAATCCTCAGTGTTTTGCAACTTAGGACCACACATTTGCTTTACCAATGTTTACTGAGTTCCCACTATTTAGTGAGCATTAAACTAACTGATGGAGATAATAAAATGATGAATAAGGCACTGTTACAATTGCAAGAAGCCTGGACTAGGGGGAAATAAAGACAATTACAAAGCAGAGTGATAAAAAACTATGTCATAAGCACAATATGCCAAAGAATCATGGAGGACCATGCCCCATCTCGGACATAGATGAGCCACTTACAACTATGTTTAATTAACTGAACAAGATGAAACAAGCTCTCTTAATTGGCTACTGGACCTACCTTGGCTAGCAATGAATCCATCTCTGAAACTCAAGAGGGATAGAACTGGTGCTCCTGATCTGTGGATGACTTGTATCGGAACCCTAGAATTTAAAGTAAAAGGGGAAATTTGACTTTCACTCTTTTTCTTTGAAAGCACTGCTTGACTATATTCAACATATAGTACTAACCACATAAAAGGAAACAGGACAAATGATCTCTTTCCTGGCAAGATCCTTAACTGGAAGATTGAAGTAACTCAAATTCACCTTGAAGTAAATCTAAATGTGTCTCTAAACATGAAATAAGTAACCAACAACATCTCAGGTTTTATTTTTATTGGTACTAGTGATTGAACTCACGGATGCTCTACCACTGAGCTACATCCCCAGCTTTTTGTTTTGTTTTCTTTTTTGAGATAGGTCCTTGCTAAGTTGCTTAGGGCCTTGCTAAGTTGCTGAGGCTGGCCTCCAACTTGCAATCCTTCTGCCTCTAACTTCCAAATTGCTGAGATTATAGGTGTGAGCCATCATGCTGGGCAACATGTCAAGTTTTTAGGAGAGAACTGACATGGATTGAAAATAACAATGTTAACAATGTGTTTTTATTTAAAGATAGAATTAGAACTATTTGTAAAATATTAAAATTGTCAGGACACTGAAATGAAAGATAAAAATGGTGGCTACAGAAGCCATTCAATAAATATTAGTTGAACAAAAGAAGGAAATAAAAGAAAGAAGGGCCAGAATAATAGAGATTGTTAGGTCCTGCAACAGAGAGCTTACATGATTCTCTTTAGATATCTGTAAGCCCAGGATAAGGCTGGTCTTAGATCATGATAAAACTAAACAAAACACAGAACCAGCTTCACTTGAATTAAAAATTAGCATTCAATCTTAGGCCAGTCCGGGTCTAACTGCTTAGAGAAAATTATTGAGTTCCTTAAAGTTAAAGGTTCTAAGGCAGTAGCACACGCCTATAATCACAGTGGCTCTGGAGGCTGAGGCAGGAGGATTGTAAATTCAAAGCCAGCCTCAGCAACTTAGCAAGGCCCTAAGCAATTCAGTGAGACCTTGTCTTTAAATAAAATATAAAAAAGGGATAGGGATGTGGCTCAGTGCCCCTGAGTTCAATCCCTGGTACCAAAAAAAAGTTCTAGAAAATCATTTTTTTAATTAATTAGTTTATTTCTTCTAATTTTTTTATACATGACAGCAGAATGCATTTCAATTCATAGTACACATATGGAGCACAGTTTTTCGTTTCTCTGGTTGTACACAAAGTAGAGTCACACCATTCATGTCTTCATACATGTAGGGTAATGATGTCCATCTCATTTCAGCATCTTTCTTACCCCCATGTCTCCTCCCTTTCCCTTCCTCCTTCCCCTTTGACCTACCAAAGTTCCTCCATAGAAAATCATTTTAAATGAAATGTTAGTTCTTATTTAAGCTTAGTTTTCAAAGCAAATATTATAGTTGGATAATCATGACAGTAGGAATCAAATTAATCTTTTACTATTATTCCAGGAATAATAAAAACAATCAGATAATTCACACCAGAAGAACTTTAATGATGGAAAAACAAACTTTTTTTTTTCTTTGGTACTGGGGATTGAACTCAGGGGCACTCAACCACTGAGCTGCATCCCCAGCCCTAGTTTATATTTTATTTAGAGACATGGTCTCACTGAGTTGCTTAGCAGCTTTGCTGAGGCTGGCTCTGAACTCATGATCCTCCTGCCTCAGCCTCCAGAGCTGCTGGAATTACAGGCATGCGCCACCAAGCCCAGCTGGAAAACTATACTCTTAATTCAACAGTTATTATATGTTAGGATAAACCAATGTTAAAGCCAATAAAAAATTCCACTCTGTAGAAGATCTACATCATAAAGGGAAGGATGACTCACGTTGGACTTCTCACGTCTAGCTGATAAATGTTTCCATCTTGTGTCCCAGCCAATAGCAAGAAGCGAGAGAGAAAAGTACAGCAGTTGAAGGCATCTGAGCCAATAAAGAGGAATACCTGGAAATATACAGGAGACACAAATGTTGTTTGAAGATTAATTTGTTTCTAGGAATAAACAGACACCAAAAAGGGGGGAAAATTCTTATTTTTTAGAGATATCTTCTTTCTTCCCTCTTTAAGTAGACTTGAATGGGAAACAAAGCATTCACCATTGCTGAAGAAGGAAGCTGTCCCAGGGTTTCAGAAACTGAGGTTGGCTGAGGACTTGAGTAGTATATATAACACCATACTTTGAAATAACAGTTCTCAAACTGTTAACCAACACTCTTTCTTTCACTACAAAAATTTCCACCCCTTTCCATTACAACTCTCTATTTGAGAAACATTTATAATTCCCACATTTAAATTTTGCTTCCTATCACTTCCAGCAACCTTTTGAAGGGGTACTTTGTAGAAAAAGAAACAAACTTAATTAGCTGTTCAGGAGGCTGAGGCAGGAGAGTCCCAGGTTCAAGGCCAGCCTGAGTAACTTATTGAGACCCTTTCTTAAGAGTGCTTGCCTAGCATGTGCAAACTCCTGGGGTTCAATCCCCAGCACCAAAAAAAAAAAAAAAAAAAAAAAGAAGAAGAAGAAAGAAACTTAAATAAAGTGACAACTTAATGAATCACAGTTCTTCTCATGCATCTAAAAAAAATTATATTTTTTACTTATCCCATACAGTTAGCTCAAACTGATCACTTCCCCCTAAAAAATAAACAAAAAAACACTGATGTTCCTTTAGAAATAAAAGGTAACAAAAATGGTAATGCTCTTGGGACAAACTTTGAAAATGAAAACATCACTAGCAGAATGGAGTAACAATAGGAATGAAAATACAAAGGTTTTGGCCAAATCAAATCAGTCAAATTGTTCTGAATGATGACAGGAACTAGAAGGAAATTTTAAAAATCTATCTAATCTTAGGGAAGACTGAGTTTAGCGAAGAGTACAATTTGCCCAACAAAACCTCACAGGATGAAAGAAGAAAAATCACCTAATTCTTTCAAATATTTTCTTGTCATTAGTTGATCAAGAATCCTGAATGTATGAGCCCTTTAATAAGAATTTCTTTATGTTATCTTAAAAACAGAAGGACCCATAAAGAGGATCTATCCAACCTTATCATTTTACATACAACATGGTAAGGCTCAGAGAGGAAAAGTAACTATAACAAGGTCACAAAGCATAAAGCATTTCATCCTGATCACATAACCCTATGAGGTAAATCCTATTATGCCCTGTTTAGTGATAAGGAAACAGGCTCAGAAGTTACAGAAACTGTCTAGTGTCATATGCCATTAAATGGAATATCTAGGATTTAAATGTTGGCCCTATTCCAAGTCCCATGCTCTTAATCACACATGCAGCCTCCTCAAAATGTGACCATAAGGAATGAATAGAAAATATCTCTAAAACAGCTTGCCAAGAGTCAGAGTGAACTCAGAGTTCAGAGGTCTTATAGGAAAACATGGGAACAACTTGCCGGCTGCCTGCTCTGTAATCCCAAGCACTGCAGCTTCTTATCTTCCCGGGCCAATAGTAGCATTTTTGCCTCTGTTCCAACCTCTCGTTCACCTGCATGAAAGAGGAGCCATGTTAATGACAACCAGGCAGATGAGCTGGCAGTGCCCACACAACAGACACAATGGCCAGTTACCAGCAGAATTCATTAATTCTTTAAAAAGTCATGTTCCATTTGTCAGCGATTCATTAATTCTTTAAAAAGTCATGTTCTATTTCTCACTGTTGTATTTTTTATACAATGGTACATCCCCTGTCAAAATTTATAAAACTAGCCAGGCATGGTAGTGCATGCATATAATCCTAGCGGCTCAGGAAGCTGAGGCAGGAGGATCGCAAATTCAAAGCCAGCTTCAGCAAGGCCCTAAGTAAGCAACTTAGCAAGACCTTGTCTCAAAATAAAAAATAAAAAGGGCTGGGGATGTGGCTCAGTGTTAAACCCTTGGGTTCAATCCCTAGTACCAAAAAAGAAAAAAATTATAAAACTTAAATTAAAAAGCTGTGTATTAAAGAGTGGTTTTTACTATATATAAAAGATACCTGGACAAACCCAACTTTAAAAAGCTTAAGTTGTTTGTAATGTACTAAAACACCACACCAAGAGTAGGGATATAATGTAGGACAAAATAGTCTTCTGCCTTCTAAGATTTTAGTCTGAAGGAAATGAAATATATCCATTCACTCAACAAATATTCATTGAGGGTCTACAGTGGTGATGAACAGAAAAACAAGGTCCTTCCTTTTGAAGATTCCAATGGAATGAACCCATACGAGGAAAAAAAATAAGATATTTGGGGCTGAGATTGTGGCTCAGTGGTAGAGCACGTGCCTTGCAAGTGTGAGGCACTGGGTTTGATTCTCAGCACCACATATAAATAAAGAAATAAAATAAAGGCCCATCAACAACTAAAAAAAATAAAATAAAATAAGATACTTTCAGAATGGTAAATTCTACAAAGGAACCAAAACAGGAAAATGTTACCAAACATAGCTAGATGATGGGAGGTTGGGTAGGGGAAGGTAACTTTAAGTTTAAAGTTCAACTTTACAAAGGTTCTGTGGAGGTCACTTTTAATTGGACCTGTATGGTAGCCAGAAACCAGTCATATAAAGAGCTTTGGGAAGTATATTCCAGGTTAAGGGAGAAGGCAGCTAAGGCTAGGAAGCTGAGGTAGTTCACTATGCTGGAGAAGGTGGTTGGTGAGAACACATTAGGCTTCACAAAGGCTGGTGTGACATGAGGCAGGGGAGGACTGCAGGGGTCTCAAAGTTATGGAATTGATAAGCTTGCCTAGGGTGATATTGTACTCAGAGCTGAGCACCTAGTACTTAAGAGTGAGGCCTGATGATGTTTAAAAGTAGAAGAGAGGAGACTAAAAAGGAGATTAAGAAGAAACAGTCAATGAGATAGGAAAGAAAACTTAAGAGTGGTGTCATAAAGCAAAGAAAGAAGTGCTTAGAAGAGGTTTAACTATATTTAATACTGCTGAATTCAGAAAGACAAGCACAGAGAAGTCAGACTGGATTAGGCAATATGGAGGTCACTGAAGACCTTGACAAGAGTCATTTCAGTCAAGTAGTTGGGGCATAAACCATCCTAGAATGGACTCAAGAGTAAATAAGTAATGAAGAAGGAGAGAAAACAAGAATATATTCATTTAAATTACTTTAATCATCAACTAATCTTTGAAAACAACCCTGTATTTTAAATAATCATATGTCTATGAAATCCTAGGTTTGAGGCAGGCTTGATGGCACATGGTAATCCCAGCACACCTGTAATCCCAGCACCTCAGGAGGCTGAGGCAAGATGATAGTGAGTTCAAAGCCAGCCTCAGCAAAAGCTAGGTGCTAAGCAACTCAGTGAGACCCTGTCTCTAAATAAAATATAAAATAGGGTTGGGGATGTAGTTCAGAGGTCAAATGCCCCTGAGTTCAATCTCTGGTACCCCACCCCCCAAAAAATTCCTAGGTTTCAAGTATGTGTATTATATTAATATTTAACAAATTAAAAATACTGTGGAAAATTATTTCATTAACCATTAATTGTACATGTAATGTGCATAGGAAATAAATACTCCCTATTAATCCATTAATCTCCAAAGAGGGGTCAGGGAACACCTAATGGTCAGTAATAGTTTTACCATGGTGCATCTATATGGGATGTTTTAGAGAGGTGGGGGAGCACCTACAGTGTGTCTAAAAGCAAGGGGCAAAATTAATCCAAATGAATTGAAAACCTATATATGGGTGCTTTTATCAACTTTAATCATAATTGCCAACACTTGGAAGCAACCAAGATGTCCTTTGGTAGGTGAGTGGATAAACTGTATTATATCCAGACAACAGAATATCATTGAATACTATAGAAAAATGAATGGAGCCAGGCACAGTGGCACATGCCTTTAATCCCAGCTACTCAGGAGGAGGCAGGAGGATTACAAGTCTGAGCCCAGTCTTGGCAGCTTAAGAGAGACCCTGACTCAAAATAAAAAATAAGAGAATGTCTGGGGATGTAGCTCATAGTAAAGTATTCCTGAGTTTGACCCCGAGTACCAAAAAAAGAGGGAGATAAATAAGCTATCAAGCCATGAAAAGACATAGAGGAATTTTAAGTGTATATTATTAAGTAGAAGAAACCAATCTGAAAAGGCTAAATCTAAATGATTCCAACTATGACATTCTGAAAAAGGCAAAATTACACAAACAGTAAAAAGATCTGTGGGTATAAGGAGTCATGGGAGGAAATGATGAATAGATGGACCATGGAGGATTTTTAGGACACTAAAACTATTCTGTATGATACTATAATGATAGTATTACGGAGTGGATATGAGATGGCCCCCCAAAGCTCCTGTATTTCTGCAGGAATATTCAGAGGTAAAATGATTAAATTATTAGAACTTTAATAGAATCAGTCCATCCTAGTTTAAATGGCCTGACTGGGTGGTAACTGAAGATAAGTGGGGTGTGGGTGGAGGAGGTTGGGTCACTGAGGTTATGCCCTGGAAGGGCGTGTCTTCCTTCTGGCCCTTCCCCCTTGTTGTGCTGCCCAACCTTTGGTCCAGAACAATGGAGTCATCCATCTATGGATTGTAACCTCTGAAACTGTGAGCTTCAAATAAACTTTTCCCCCTCTAAGTTGTTCTTCTCAGGTATTCTGGTCACAGCAATGTAAAAGCTAACTAAAACAGATACTTGTGATCATACATTTGTCAAAACCCACAGAAAGTACACCAGGAGTGAACCCTAATGTAAATTATAGATAGATCTTAGGTGATAATGATGTGCCAATGTAGTTTTATCCATTGAAACAAATGTACTACTTTTGTGTAGGATATTGACAGCAAGGAAGGCAATCTGGGGGTGAGGAGGTGGGGCAGAGGGTATATGACAACTCTATACTATCTGTTAAATTGTGTTGTGAATCTAAAACTACTCTAAAAATGTCTTTTTAAAATGTGAGATGCTAAGATGATGACAGGAAAAGTGGCCCTATGGAACAGAGGAGCAATTATTAGTATTATCATGGGAAAATAAAAATGAAAGTTGCCTTCCTGGGACTATACTATTCTGTCTTAACAGTTATTCAACCTTACTCTGAATTCAAGCTTCAAGTCCAAGTGTATCTTTTTATATAACAATCAATCTCACCTCCATGCCATAATGCCAACTGCCTCTACATCTACCCATAGCCACAGCTCCTGTTCTCCTACCCTTACCCATTCTAATCTATTCATCTGGAATTCATCTGTGAAGGTTTTGTTTGTTTGGCATACTGCTGGGGATTGAATGCAGGGCCTTGTGCATGCTAGCTAAGCAGGGCTTTGTGCATGCTAGCCAAGTACTCTACCACTGAGCTACACCCTTTGCCCAATCATGCACTTATTTTTTTTGTTTCTTATATATATATTATCTATTTCTTTGCTCTCCATTATAATCTAGTGTCTGGAATATTCAATTATTTGTTTAATAAATAACTGTTTATGTATAGTTTTCCTCTGAACTTATTATATTTGCATTAAGAATGACTAATTTGGGGGGCTGGGGTTGTGGCTCAGTGGTAGAGCGCTTGCCTTGCATCTGTGAGTCACTGGGTTCAATCCTCAGCACCACATAAAAATGAACAAGTAAAATAAAGGTACTATGTCCATATACAACTAAAAAAATATTTTAAAAAAAGAATATTTTAGTCAAAACATTATTTTATAGATTAATTTTATCTACTAATTAACATTGTACTTACTCAAATACAATGATTATAGCATATACTTTCTTTGTAGATTCCAAAGCAAAAGAATTATACTAGAAACACAGATAAATATTAATCTTATAGTGAAAATAGTAATACAGCTACAGAACAGAAAGGGATGAGGGGAAAAAAAAAGACACTAATGCAAACATTGCTGGGGGCTTAAGAAAACAAAACAAACTCATGTATCATTATTGACTCACTAGGTGTCTGCTCTGGGGAGCCAAGGTTTATGGAGTTGTCAGCAGCACCCACTGCTACTCCGTTAATGGATGAACCACAGTCTGCAATGACTCCCAAGCAGGCCGAGCGTCCACAATCCCAAAGTCGTGCTGTTCCATCTCGAGAACCAGACACCACATTCCTCCCTCGATCAACGATGGCTGTATCAAGGATACCTGGCAAGAGAAAAAAAGTAGCTAAGATGGAGAAGGGGGTAAAGCAACTATAAAGGGAGAGAAGATGGGGCTGCATAAATGACTTCATCCTTTTATGAACATATATTGAACATGAACATTCATGTTCCACATTCTGGGCGTTTTTAAGTGCCAGAAAACAAAAATAGATCCCTGCTTCCCAATGGTTCAAAGATTAGTAGTGAGAGACAGACAACAAAACCAAGCTCTGGACTTAATATTTAGTAGAGTTTTACAGATGTGGTTTTTAAGTTTTTTATTTTGGCTTCAACACCCCCCCCCCTTTTTTTTTATTTTGAAGAAAATTTAAGTGGACATCTTGGGGAGTTCAGTTTGCAAATCACTATGTTAAAAGATCCTGCTGGAAAAAGGATCTTAGGGCTTTTAAGAAACACCATCAGGAAGGGGGTCTCTCTCTCTCTCTCTCTCTTTTATTTTGGGGGGGGGTACAGGGAATTGAATGCAAGTGTTTAACCACTGAGCCATATCCCCAGCCCTATTTTGTATTTTATTTAGAGATAAGGTCGCTCTGAGTTGCTCAGGCCCTTGCTAAGTTGCCAAGGCTGGCTTTGAACTCTCAATCTTCCTGTCTCAGCTTCCAGATCCACTGGGATTACAGGTGTGTATTGCTGGGCCTACACAATAAACAATCAAAGATCTGCTTCTGTCTTCATTGTAAAGTTCCCACTATTTTAAAACGTTACTGAATTCCACAAAAGTGATACAAGCTTTTTTAAAAAACAATTCTGAAATGTATATACCCCAGGCAGGGAAGCTATAGTTGTAGCTAAGGAGCTGTGAACAGTATTAACTGTGTACAAGTCTCAAGTAACACTCAGCAAAGATGTGCCATCCAGAAAAGTTTTTCTTCCTATAAAAGTAGCATGGAAAATTACCATCCTCTAATAAAATGTCACTCACAATATAATGGCACCTAGTGTGGGTTTCTTCATACTTAGATGACAAGAATAAAAGGAAAGAGGAACCCTAAAGAATGGGAACCTCTGAGAAATTATTTCAGAAAGAAGCTATGAAAGTAGCAATTTCAAGAATGCCTTTGTAAGAGAAGCAGACTAGCTAAGACCTACTGGAAGTTACAAAAGGCTTTATATATCAAACCAAATAAATACAAGTCTTCAGAATATAAATCAAGGCAAACAGACATTTGCCTTCAAGAAAAGATTTCACTGAATTACATGTAAGCATCCCAGCAAGTTCACATATAACATTACACAAAACCACAACTAAAATATCTATAGACACAGAGCAAATTTCATATTTCTATATGTATATTTTTAACAAGTTCACTCTATTAGAATGATTTAGTTTTACTATCATATTAAGCTTTTTTTAATTTTTATTTTTTTATTGTAGTTGGACACAATATCTTTACTTTATTTATTTATTTTTATGTGGTGCTGAGGATCGAACCCAGGACCCCCACACATGCCAGGCAAGCACTCCACCACTGAGCCACTACCCCAGCCCCAGATTAAGCCGTTTTAAATGTTTCTAGGGAACAATGAAAATACATGTTTTTGCTTGGAGTCAACATACATCATTTCTGGGGCTGGGGTTGTGGCTCAGTGGTAGAGTGCTCGCTAGTACGCACGAGGCACTGGGTTTGATCCTCAGCACCACATAAACGTAAAATAAAGATATTGTGTCCACCTAAAACTAAAAAATAAATATTAAAAAAAAGAAAAACTGAGCGCTTGTTTAAAAAAAAATACACCATTTCTAAGAGTTTGATAATAATGGTCAAAGTGCTGACAATGTAACCTGAATTCTTAAAATTATTCTACAAATGTAAGCACATCCACTACCCTGGTGAACAAATTCAATAACTAGTCAAATGAAATGAGATTTAATTTGGTCTCATTGTTTCATAAATTATGAATGATACAGTATAATGCTTATTACAAAAATCAGTAGTATAAATATATACCTCCAAATGAACCAATTTTAATTAAACAACCTGGACAATTTAACTTCAAACTGATTAAAATACATTTTAGAGCTACTTATTAAACTCATATATTAGAAACACTGAACTACTTTTAGTTTATCTTTGTATTTGAAAGATTCAGAATATATACAGAAATCTTACCTCTGATTGTCAGTTAAGTAAAGAACATGCTAATCCTCTGATTATCCATATTAAAATACACAATAGGAAGAACAATTATGTATGTGTATATATATTCCCCCCCCTTCCCCCAGAAGTACTAGGGATTGAACACAGGGCCTTGCCCATTTAAAAAAAAAAATTTTTTTTTGAGGCAAGGTCTCACTGTTGCCCAGGCTGGCCCCGGCTGGCCTTAAACTTATGATCCTCCTGCCGCAGCCTAAAAAGTAGCTAGGATTACAGTGTGCACCACCGTGTTCTTTAGTAATGTGAGGAAGGTGCCAAATATTGTTTTTATTCCATCTCTGTGTACCCATTTACTTAGAGTTATAGAAGTAAATCACTTATTTGATAAGGTTAACATGTGTTTCTAAGATCATCTCCATGTAATCTGACAAACCATCACAGAGAATATTAAAACTCAGGGCTGGGTTTTACCACTGTTTTACCACTGTGGCTCAGTGGTAGAGTACTCGCCTAGTATGTGCAAGGCCCTGGGTTTGATCCTGAGCACCACATAAAAATAAAGTAAATAAGTAAAATAAATATTGTGTCCAACTACAACTAAAAATATATATATTAAAAAAATTATATTAAGACTTAAAACCTGATGTCTGCCTATAAGCTACAATGTAGTGAGGTTCACAAAGCAAAAACACAGGTACAAATACTATAAGTAGAGGATAATACATAATTAGTTCCCAAATAAGTGGTACAGAAAATGCTATTTTTATTTATTAATTTTTAAGTGGTACTGGGGAGTGAACCCAGGAGTGCTCTATTACTAAGCTACATCCCCACCCTTTCTTCCTATTTATTTATTTATAGGAAGGAATGAACCCTTAAAATGAGGGATACTTAAAAATGAGCCACACCCCTAGCCCTTATTATTTTTATTTATTTTTTCAAGAAGTGAGATTTTTTAAAAAATTTTTTGGGGGTTGTAGATGGACACAATAACTTCATTTTATTATTTATTTTTATATGGTGCTGAGGATTAAACCCAGTGCCTCACACAAGCCAGGCAAGCGCTCTACCACTGAGCCACAACCCCAGCCCCATTATTTTTTATTTTAAGACAGGGTCTCACCAAGTTGCTTAGGGCCCTGCTAAGTTGCTGAGGCCGGCCTTGAACTTGCAATCCCCCTGGTTCAACATCCTGAGTCACTAGGATTATAGGTGCGTGCCACCATACCCAGCACAGAAAATGTTATTATGGTTCCCAGGGAGGGATTCAAAGTAAGGAACTGAGAATGTTATAACATTTTTTGAAATATCCAAACTTATAATGAGCTGCTTAGGGCCTTGCCATTGCTGAGGCTGGCTTTGAACTCGAGATCATCCTGTCTCAGCCTCCTGAGCTGCTCGCTGGGATTACAGGAGTGTGCCACTGCATCCGACTTTATTACCCTCTTTTTTTTTTTTTTTTTTTTTTTTTTTTTTATTTATTTTTTAGTTTTCGGCGGACACAACATCTTTGTTTTGTATGTGGTGCTGAGGATCGAACCCGGGCCGCACGCATGCCAGGCGAGCGCGCTACCGCTTGAGCCACATCCCCAGCCCCCTTATTACCCTCTTAATGTTCTAATTAAGGATTACATCTCTAAATTCTATATCTTTTTCAACATACCAACTAATCAATTTCAATTTTTAATAAGAGTCTTACAATCTCTGTAATCTGATATTATCTGATATTATATTATAGGCTAACCTATTTTTATCTTTAAAATATGAAGAATAACTTAAATTCATGGATACTGACACTCAATATTGAGTTCTAATGTTGCTATCTGATGATGTAGCCATTTGCCACCCAGCTTTTACTGTCACCTTAAAGGACTAATAAGATGTGGATTCTTCCTCTTTTCATCTCTCTCAGCACACAAGCAGAAAATCTCCTGGGAGGATTTTTTTCCCCCTATTGATTGTGGAAAACAACTATCTGTGGAAGACTGTTCGTTCTAGATAGCAATAACAAGACTGACTATCAAAAAAATCTCTAGTCCTTGGGGAAATAGCAGCACATCCAAATGACCAGTTGGATGAATTATTTGTACATCTGTGAATAGCTCCTGTTCCTCTCTTGTAATTCCTCTGTGGGGATCATTACAGAAAGCTTTTCATACCTCCTTTGTGCCCTTTGAAGGTCACCACACAACTAGCATCTTCAGCTGACCAGATCTTCAGCTGAGCATCCATTCCCCCACTCAGAACCACAAGGCCTGATGGGAAAAACCTGCAACAATTCACATCAAACACATGTCCTTCCAATCCTCTCTGGAAAAACAAAAGAAAGTGCCATGCTAGTTCTTTTGTCCATCCCTTGATGTTCTTTCATTCCCCCTGCCCCATATCTTTGGTCCCTTATGTGAAATATATATATGCTATACCCTTGCTCTAGATTTTTTTTTTATGTTTCTACTGGTGCATTAGTTGTACATATTGAGGGGATTTGTTGTTTCATATTTGTACATGCACACAATATAACAATATAATTTGGCCAATATTGCTCCTCAGCTCATACTAGATTTATTACTTTTTTTTTTTTTTTTGAGACAAGATCTCATTAAATTTTCTAGGCTAACTCAATCCTCCTGCCTCAGCCTCCTAAGAAACTGGGATCACAGGCATGTGCCAGTATGTCTGGAATTCATACTACATTTTTTCTTTTTAAAGATGGACACAATATCTTTATTTATTTTTATGTGGTGCTGAGGATCAAACCCAGTGCCTCACATGTACGAGGCAAGTGCTCTACTGAGCTATAACCCCAGCCAACCCCTCATACAACATTTTTAAAAAGGCTGCCCAGGGGCTGGGGTTATGGCTCAGCGGTAGAGCGCTCACCTCACATGTGCAAGGCCCTGGGTTCAATCCTCAGCACCACATAAAATTAAATAAATAAAATAAAGTTAAAAAAAATAAAATAAAAAGGCTGCCCAGAGGACTTTTTAGATAATTTGTCTACCAAGTAGTATTCTAAGAGCTGGTTGGCTTCTTTTCCTGGGACTGAGCTACAGATGTTATAGCACTAAATTCTAGGGTCTCACAGCCATCCCTAGTTCTAGTTCTAAGTATGAGTTGAGGACACTCAGAACTCTTCCACATCTCTCCTTAAGATCATTTGTATAGGCTGAAGCTTAGCCATACTTACCCTAATAGCCTAGCTACTCTGCGTTAGAAACTGGTCACTGAAGGCAGTTCTAACCAAGGGCCCACCCACCTAAGACACTCACTGGTCTGACTCAAATGCTACAGTCCCACTCTGTCCGGGTCTGGTAAATCACTAAGCTTGAGGATAGTACCAATTAACAAACATGAGACCAGAGATCAACTTAAGTACAGTGGTCCTACATATTTTCAATGGGCCATTCTTCCTTTCATGACCCAATCCAAGGTTTCTGAAACCTTGTATAAGATTCTAAAAGTGTATCCAAATCCTTTACTCTGAGTTCTCCATTGGAAGCCTGCCAGATCTTCATGCTACCATCAGAACTAGAAGACACACCAAGGCCGCCGCCACTGGAAATGTCCAGGCATGTTATCTGTTCAAAAGACAAAACAATTTATAATACAAATAATGAAATGCTCTTATTTCCTTGAAACATGTTATAAATCTCCTTTTTTCATAGTCTTCCAAATCTTCTTCAAGACTATGCTTCCCAACAGCAAGGACCTGAGTTTGATATGAAGGCTGTTTTCATCACCAACCTCCCCACAAGGCTGAAATAAATATCCTTTACTTCCTGTAATCATCTCTAGTGTTCTACTATAACTAAAAGGTTTTCCCTATAAAGTTTCCATCTTTCATGATTTATTTTTTTTAGGATATTTCTCCTAATTCTTAGGAACCCACTTATACAAAAGATAATCTTCCAACATACACCAGAAGGATTCAAGCAAAGATACTTCTATCAAGGTATAAATGGAGATATACATCCTATGTTCATAACACAAATGAAGAAAATGGAAACACCTGTATGTTTGGTAATGTAAGACTAGAAAAATAAATTATAACAAAGTCATACAATGTAATACTATGCAGCTCCTACAAGAACACTAGGAAAGATGATTGAGAATAATGTACATATTAAGTAATAAAAAGCAAGTTATAAACTTGCCTACATAAGAGTTTCCCAAAGACTGAGAGAATAAAGTAAAATAATAATATGTAAAGTTCAACATGGAGCTAACTCATAGAAAGCAATAAATAAATATTAGTTATCATTGCTATTATTATTATTATCAATAAAGGCTATAAAAGTTCACAACAATTATCTTTTAGAATATAAAAACAGGAGTAATTTTTTACTTTCTATTTCCTAATTTTATCACTATAAATATTTATTTGCTTTGCAACAAGAGTAAAAAGTAACTTATTTGATTTTGCAGTACTAGGGATTGAACCCGGGGCTCATGCAATGGTAGGTAAACCACTCAATGGATGTCAGCCATTTCTTATTTGGTTTTTGAGACAGGGTATCACCAAATTGCCCAGCCTGGCCTCAAACCTGCAAATCTCCTGCTTTAGTCTCCCAAGTAGTTGGGATTATGTTATATGCCACTGCACCCAACAAAAAATAGCTTTAAAAAAAAATGTACCACACAGTAAAAAGGAGACTTATCCACCACTTTTTCACTTCTGCTTTAAAAAAGCTAAAAAAAAAAGTAGAAAGGGCTTTATTACAAAAAACATCTGAAAATTATTCCTCAATGAGGTATATTTAGAATATTGAGAAAATGTTCCTGTCTAGTAGACAAGGTAATGAAATATGAGAAGTGCCAAATTATGCAAGCATCGGTTATTATATCATTATCCAAAAGCTGATAAGTGACTCTGCTAAAATATATTTTAAAAAATTTCAGACAATCTCTAAGATTACCAGTGAGCCTGTCTGTATACATACTCCGGACCCTCACACCAGTTTTGCCACACATCATACTTCATCAGCTGTATCATTTTACAATGTAGAGCAAATGAATGACTCATTAATTATGAATATCTTTACAGCACTAGAAAAGCAGATAAAGTAAAAGAATTAGCATGCTATTACACTTTTTATTTATCAAAATACTTACACTCTTTGTATGAATTCTGGAAAAAGTAGTATATGGTGCCAAAAACTTAGAAGATGTATTTTCCTTTGGACATGAAATATGAATGCTTTTCTAAACAAAGAGGAAAAGATGAAATCTGTCAGTGAAGCTACTCCCAAGTAATTAAAGCCTCTCAAAGAAAACATTAAGACCACAGGAAATTCTCATTCTAATTCTTGCCCAGCCCACAAAACTAGAACCCTCCCTTGGTTTAGAAGTCCTTTCACTGCAGAGTGCTGCACTGCAATTTAGAATCACTGAGATGCCATTTTGTTTTTATGTAAATGGTCCCCTAGAGGACAGACTAACAATATGATACAACTGAAAAGCAAGAGAGCATTAATTTTTAGAAGAAAATCAAATCTCAATATTCTCAATTAGCAATGGGACAAGGAACAGGATAAGCAGGAGAGTACATAAAGAGATGTGAGGAAATTTAGCACCTGCCCCCAAGTCTAGGGTCTAAACAAGTCTAAAAGTGAACTTGCTACCTATAAGAACTTTTTTTTTCCACTTATTTATTTTTATGTGGTGCTGAGGATCGAACCCAGGGTCCCACACATGTGAGGCGAGTGCTCTACCACTGAACCACAACCCCAGCCCCTACTACCTATAAGAACTTTAAGAAAAACCTGTTAGATTACTGACATTTATAGTTACTAGAGAAATTGGTAAAGTAAATTATGGTATATCCATAAATGTGTAGGGATGGGTCAGAACTGCAGTGCCCATTCCCACCTAACACTTAAAACTGACAACCTGATCATAGATTGGCCATCATCACATAGTTGTTTTATGATGCCCCATGTGTTTTGACTAGTCATGTTCATGTCTTTTGGCTGGTAGTGTAGTAGGAAAGTATGCCTACAACCAGATGTTAAATTCAGGTGATATGAGACTTGCTAATGGTCATTTATAATAATTTTCCCAAGTATGTTGGCATTTCAAGGTAGCTGACTGATAAAGGCAGTACACTAATAAAAGGCTTGGTCAACTTTTTGTCAAGGATTCTTGCAATATGACATCCTTTAATCAAAGAATACTCTAACCAACAGAATACGACTTAATTGTATATCTCTTATGAGGAGCTAACTCACTAAAGAGCCCCTAATCTGTTATATCTTCTGCCACAGTACTTCAGATTTTCTGGAAATTCTGGAGGGCAATGAACATGCCTTCAATAATCAAGATTTTCTGAACCTTTTTATATCCAACAGGCACAGATCCTCACATTACATTAGAAAGAACAGCTTCAAAATCATATTTTCATTACTGAAAATCAATTATGTTCTCATTACAGGCCATCTACTCCTTTTAAATGACAATTAGAATATCTACACAAACAGCACTTTCTTAGCCAGCATATCCATGCCTGGCTGCCTACAGTCTTTTCACTAAATTAGTTTCTGCTTCTGACTGCATGACAAAGCCCATATAGCTGCAAGACAGCTGACCTGGATTCAGAACTACCTCCTACACCAGAAACTGATGTGTCAGCTAAACTCTTGGCTAAATAGTCATACCAGCATGGATGCAAGGAGTTCCAAAAGGTTAATGTTCAGACCTTTGTAAAAACTGGGTTTGCTCTCAGAAGACTTCATTCTTGTTTTTTTTTAATATTTATTTTTTAGTTTTTTTTAAGTGGACACAATATCTTTATTTTACACTTATGTGATGATGAGAATGGAACTCAGTGCCTCAAGCATGCTAGGCGAGCACTCTACCACTGAGCCACAACCCCAGCCCAGAAGACTTCATTTCTTTGGGGAAAATACATGAAAAATTTCAAGAATCAGTGATTTTCTCCTGCTTATCAACCTTACAAATCAACCATTAATCCATAAACAAACTATGGAAGAAGATAAATACTGAGCTATCTTCCAATGTCAGCAGTAGACAATCATGCTGTTAATGAAAAAAAAAAATTTAAAGGAAAGCTGCAGGAGATATCAAAACAGACAAATCCAAGGAGGGAAAAGTGAGTATGCCACACTAGAATGAAATTCAAAGTCAATTTTTTTTATATTCCAGAGTTAGGCATTTAAGCATAACGACAGGTATACTATTTAACAAAACACTGTAGCAACATCAAATAGCAAAGTGACTCATGGCAGTTAGGAAACAAATTAATGTTCAACCATAAGCACTTACTGTCTGAACCCACTCAGCAGGTTCACAGCAGAAATTAGCAATGATGTTTGAAGAGATTAGGATTGTATCCAGGCCTAAGTATGAAGGGAAGAAATATAAATCAAGTATTTCCAATAAAAAACTTAAAGAGTCTAAACTGAGATGTGCTACAAGTATAAAATATGCATAGAAATTTGAAAACTTAAGAAAAAAAGGTATATAAAAATCAGTATCCAGGCTGTGGATGGATACTGGCAAAACATCTGAGAATACCAGAGACTTGCAAGGTGGTGTTGAAGTTGGAATCAATAAAACTGGGTTTCAATTCCAGCATACAGTTTGACTTTGATTAATAGGGATTAATTAACCTGAGTATAACACTTATCTGAAAAAAATGGAAATTTAAAATGCCAAGCCCACAGGATTATTATGATAAAAATAACTTTTTTTTTTTGCAATATTCTACAGTTTTATCATTTGTATCCTAACTCTCCATTAACCATTCTATGAGGTACAGTATTATCTCTGTGATCTAGATGAAAAAATTGAGACTCAGGTAACTTTTATTTGTCCAAAATCACAAACCTAATAAGTATCAGAGTTAACTAAGACTTAAACTCAGATCTTCTGACACTTTCTACAACCATAGTTGCTTATGAAAATATGTAACATGAAGCCTATAACCCAGCACACAAAGGGTAATGAATGCACATTTGGTAAAAATCTTATGTAAATAACAAAGTATTCTCTATTCTTGTCAGTATACTCAAATATCTTAAAACCAAAAAATAAAATTAAAATATACACAAAAAAATAAAAGGAAATAAAAAATAAATAAAAGACTGGTTCACCCTTTGGGAATCATCTCACCAGAGCACACTGATTATAGCCATTAGAATGAGTATGAAAAGGTAGATCATGAGTTCTGTAATACTTTAGCCATCTATTTACCTCAAAAACAAATGAAAAAAACTCTTAAATACTATTAATATACTATTAATGTACACTTTTCACCAAGACCTAGCCAGATATAGTTCGTGAAGCTATACTATCCAATATGGTAGATTCTAGGCACATTCGGGCTATTTAACACTTGAAATACGGCCAGTGCAAATGAAGAACTAAGTTTTAAATTTTATTTAACTTGAAGTTTAATTTAAAAATTAAAGCTGGGCATGGTAGTGCATACCTGTAATCCCAGTGACACAGGAGGCTAAGGCAGAAGAACTGTGAGTTCAAAGCCAGCCTCAGCAACTTTGTGAGGCTCTAAGAAACTTAGAGACCTTGTCTCAAAATAAAAAATAAAAAGGGGTGGGGATGTGGCTTGGTGGTTAAGCACCCCTTGGTTCAATCCCCAATACCAAAAACAAAAAATAAATAATAAATAAATTAAATACAAGGCCAGTGAGGTTCTAAGCTACTTAGCAAGACCCTGTCTCAAAATAAAATATAAAAAGGCCTGAGTATTTAGCTCAGTGATATAGTACTAAAAAAGAAAACTTTTAGGTATGTTTGCAACAATATGAATTTTTTTTGCAGTACTGCAGACTGAACCCTAGTGGGTGCTCTACCACTGAGTTATATCCCCAGTCCACCCTTTAAAATATTTTTCACTTCTGAGGCAGTCTCTCTAAATTTTCAAGACTGGCCTTGAACTTGTGATCCTCCTGCCTCAGCCTCCAAAGCAGTCAGGAGTACAGGCATATGTACCCATATAAAATCAGGGAGGATTTTTGTGCTAAGGACTGAACCAAGGGCCCCACAAACACTGAGGACATACTCTACCACTGAGCTACACTCTCTAACCCCTATGAATCTATGCTTTCAATTGTAAATTTTATTTTATTTTTGGGAGTGGGGATTGAACCCAGGGGTGCTTTACTACTGACTTATATCCTCAATACTTTTTATTTTTAAGACAGAATCTTGCTACATCACCCAGGATTGTCTCCAACTTGTGATCCTCTTGCCTTAGCAACCTGACTTACTGGGATGTAACTAAATGCACTACCCCACCAGCTCAACTGTAAATCTTATGAAATATAAATACAGATCAAGTCATTCCTAATAAAAAAAAAAGTTTGAATTGAGATGTGCTATAAATGTAAAATAGAAAATTGTGAAAATTTTAAAAAGTAATATAAAATATCTTATTAGTAAATATGTATATTATTTAAAAATTAAAATAATATTTTAGACATATTGGGTTAAGTAAGGTAGATTATTAAAATTAAGCTCACCTATTTCTTTTACCTTTTTAATGTGGCTACAAGAAAATTCAAAATTGTATATGTAGTTTGTTATTATCACAGCTGGTGCAAGGTAAATAAGAAGAAATACATTTCCATTTTAAAGTAAATATAATTAAAGACAAGAAGAAAACTCTTGACATTCAAAGGAGCAAACAGTATGATTATTATACAAATAAAATAGAGATGACACATATATAAAGATAACAGTGTAAATATCTGAAGTAGATATAGAGGTATGGCCATCCTTCTGAATAGTATGCCATCTAGAAGACATAAAAACTTACCTTATTTATTTCATTTACAATAAATCCTTCTGAGGCTGTAACCTCTGGGATACCATCTAGGCCAATTCCTTGAGAAGTTAGGCTGCCATACAAAGATGGTTTCCCTACATGGGAAAAAAAAATTAAAAGTTTGTCTTAAAAAATTATAAGAACTTATTATTTTTCTCCTTACAGACCCAATTCAAGCATCTGTATAGATGGAACCTATAATGAAATTGGCCCATGAAAGGAAAACAGATACCTGTGTTGAAATTCAGGTGAGGTAGAAAGAGTAAACCTAATTTGGGAGTGAATATGCTAAAAGATTTAAAAGTTAGGAATGGAGATTTAGAGATATAACATTTATAGAAAAAGCTGCTGAAGTGATCTCAACCTGCTTTTATGGCTATGAAATGGAATTCTTCCAGGATGAAAGGTGAAGATCATCATATATATGTGTATTTGCCAACAGTATATACACTATATAACACATCATAAATAATTAAACTTCAGTATTCTAGAAAATATGCCTAAATAGAATTTTTGCAGTCATATGAACTGAATGAAATACTGTCCTAAATATAAACATATGCAGACACTAGAATGAAGCTAAACACTTTGTCCATTCTTTTGACTTTTATATTCAAATCAAAGCCCATATAACAATTACATGTCTAACTTCCTGGCTAGAGTTAGACATGTAATTCAATCTCTTTCTTTTTCTTCAAAGATATTGGTTGTTCAGTTAATCCTTCTTTCCTTTACTTCCAAACTACATTTTATTTATTATTATTTAGGTACTGAGGATTGAACCAGAACCACTTTACCCCTGAACTACATCCCCAGTCTTTATATTTTATTTATAGACAGGATCTAACTAAGTTGTTTAGGGCTTGCCAAGTTACTGAGGCTGGCCTCAAACTTGCCATCCTCTTAACTCAATCTGGGATTACAGGCATGTGCCACCACATCTAGCTTCAAACTGTATTTTAAAAATTGCTCTTTCTTCAATTATTTTCCATCTTTAAAAAACAAAACAAAACAAAAAAAAGCTCTGGACTATGAGATTTTTAGCTTCATCCATACAGCACCAATTTCCTCAAGAAAGATTCTATGTTTAAAATATTTTCTCAGCTTGATGCAGTGGCACATGCCTGTAATCCCAACTATTTAGGAAGCTAAGGAAGTGGATCAAAAGTTCAAGGTCAGCCTCATCAATTTATCGAGGCCTTGAGGGTTGGGAATATGGCTTAATGGTAGAGTGCTCCTAAGTTCAATACACAGTACCACCAAAAAAATTAGATAAAAAAACTGTAGAATATATCACATAAAGGCTAATGGGCTAATTAAAATGCACCAGCACAGGTGCAGTGGTACCTGTAATCTCAGCTACTTTGGAGGCTGAGGCAGAAGGATCAAAAGTTGGAGATCAATGCGGGCAACTTAGTGAGACCCTGTATAAAAAAGAAAAAGTGCTACACACACAGCTCAGTGATAGAGCACCACTGAGTTTAACCACCAGTATGGCAAAAAAAAAAAAAAAAGGTTGGAGAAGTAGCGTGGTGGTAGCCTACCTGCCTAGTGTATGAGAGGCCCTGATTTCAATCCCCAATATCTCATTCATATATGCTCTCTCTTTCTCTCTCTCTCCCACACACAAAAGCATTAATAATATCTCCATAAACATCTGTGGCTTACAAATGGAAAACACAATCTGAAGCCCTTCTAGAATAGAGGAGTGGGAATTATTTCAGTAAAATACAAACTACTCAAGCATGTTTGTAAACTATAAGCATTGTGCCAGAAGGGTGGGCCAGCAGAAAATAGGCAGCTTTGTACTAGGGGTAGTAAATCTTTTTTTCAAAGGAGAACAAATAGATTTATAGACATTACCTGGAGGGTGACAGCTCAGCCAGGCCTCCCCTTCATCTTTCCTATGAAGAGAGACAAAAGCCTAATTAGGCTCAAAGTTGAAAAGAATGACACTTGGGAGAAAGGTCATATAACCTTCAGTTTGTTCATTGTACCTAAACATGATCTAGTCTAATCTCCCATCCAGGCATACATTATTTTAAGACAGTCAAATTTTATTGTTAAAGAAATATTTGTGGATTAAGTATTTAATGAATAGATATCACTAGTTAAATCGATTCTCAAATACTTTGATCAACAGGGAGCTTGCTTTGAAAAAAATCAAGATTATTTATATTTAGGCATTTATTGAGATAACTATAAAACAAGAGTTAGACATTCTGCATATAGCATAATTATTCCTTACAAAAACCAAACAAGATACCTTTTATTATCCCCATATTAAATGCAAAAACTTGAGGGTCTGGGATAAGTGACTTGCCCCAAACCCCTAGCTATGAAGTAAGAATTGAAATCTGGAACTGGTTCACAATATGTGTTCTTTCTAAAACCTCATGCTGACTTTTTACATGTTTTAGAATGCATGACTCCAAATCCTCTAAATCCTGATCTCTTAGGTAAGATGGAAAGGACCTAGACCTTTAACTCAGAAAGCTCCAGGTTGACAGCAGCCTTCTATCACATGAGCAGCTACCTTTGATTCTGATCCTGAATTGTTTCATAGGTACCTTGTGGCACTTAATGGTACTGTTATTCATTTATAACATCATATTTTGCACACCAATAAGTAATGTGTATTTTGGTTAGTCCCACCTACCAAAGTATAAATTTCTTAAGTGCAGGAGGCTGTGTTTCATCCATCTTCACCATTGTTTCAATAGTGATAACAGTTACTAATCAATTAGTAACAGCAACTGTCATTTATGGCATTGCTGTATTCATCCTGATACCTAGAGAAATAATTGGCACAGTATATGATCAACAAATATACATTAAATGAATGAATGAATGATTTACTGCGTAGTTCCAATTAAATGTCACCTTCTTGAAGGGCAGGAACTATCACTTAAATTTAGAATACACATCTGAGCTCCACTGAGCTTTAGGACAGGGCCTGGACTTGGCATGGTTTTCTGAACAGAACTGTGCAATACATCTAATAGGGCGCTGGGGGCGCACGAAAATAGAGTCCATAAAACACAAAAGTGGTAGTGAGTACTGGAACTTTTACAAATAACTGATGACCAAGAAATATTTTCAAAATGACTACTTGGCCAAATGTCTTCCTGTCTCCCAGTTTGTCCACTCATTGATACTATTTCTTACGCAGGGATCACACAGTGCGTACGTATTCCCTTGGCCTCAGGACAACTGCAAAGAATGAAAAGCAATAACCATGCGGGTTTGGGACTTTTTTCTGGACCTTGTGGCCTCCAGCTTCCTCAACAATTGAAGGTTAACCTCTGTGGATATCCAGGTCAGGCATGGCTCTCCTTGACGTTAAGACAACATCCGTTACCCGCCTCCTCTGACCCTGATCTGGGCCTGGATTCACCTGAGGGCTTGGGCCCAGTCGCTCTGAATCCTCAAAGGCGCCGCCATCTTGACCCCGCCTCCATTAGCCCGCCTCTTCCGCCCCTTCCCGGAAGTGGAGCCCCCAAACAGGCGGTAGGAACGGAGGGCGGGAAATACACGGAGAAACCACCAATGAAAATGCATTATCTTGCCCTTCCGTCGGCGTGCTACCGTGAGGGGCTGGTTCTTGTGGAGAGACGCTGAGGATCTCTAACTGCCTGAAGAATCTGCGCCGTCGCTCCATTTGGGTCCTCTCCTCCCACCTTTTCCGTGAGCACGACACCCCTAGTCCTTGCGCCGGGAGGCACTGCGGACAGAACGCGGGTGCACTCGGCTGCCGTACACGCTTGCGTCCTCTCCTTAAAGTGGCAGAGGAGCTTAAGGTGACCTAACCTGGATTGTTCTGCTTTCCGATCCTTTCTGTACCTTCCTAGTTCAAGCCAACTTCCACTGTTCAGTTGCCAGCTATCTCAACCTGCCCTGAATTCTGAGCAGGGGTCGCCCTCATTTTACTCCACAGGAGACTGAAATCAGATGATGGAGGAGGGGATCTTAAGATAGCGTTTACAAAGCCTATTGTAGCCCAAAGCGTTTTTCATTCATTATGTTAATACTTAAATTCTGCGAGTTAAGCATTATTAATGAGTAATGAAAATTATTACACGGTAAGGCGTGGTACTGGGATTTGAATTTGGATCTCTTTGTTTAGAATCCAAGGTACTTTCCTTTCCACCGTTCTTGATTTCATTGATTTGCTCTTGGCCTTTGAAGAGCTCACAATGTCATAGGAAGCGGAAACATATACAGTAATAGGAACTCTCATATATTTAAACTTTTGTTCGCGTCAGTCTCCTTACAAACATTATCATCTGTTTTTCAAAAGAGGTTTCTAAGTGACTTGCACAAGAGCATCCAATGAAACAGTGACAACGCAAGGTTTCCAATCCATGTCTATTTCAAAGCCATTTCCTTTCTTCCCTTAAATTATACTACCTTCAAAGCAAGTGAATTTTGTGAAGAGATTAAATTCCTCTTGTGATTTCCCCATTGTTCTTAGGATAAAAGTCCTAACTCCTTAATATGGCCTGCAAAGCCTTTCTATGATGAGATGCTTAGTCATTTTACCAGTTTTCATTTCTGGTCTTGTTCTCATCTCCAGCCAGGTTTTTTCTTTGTGTGTTTTGTGGTGCTAGGGATCAAATCCTGGGGCCTCACACATGTGAGCTGCACCCTCAGGCCCATCACTGAACTTTTGGTTCCTCTTATATGTTAAATTCTGTCTCTATCTTCCACTGGCCAGAAATATTCTTCCCATCTCTAGCCAACTCCCACTTATCCTTTAAGTCTCATTTTTTAAATCACTTCCTCCAGGAAGTCTTCTGTGCCTATTCTTGCCCTGTATCTGGATTAAGTACCCCTCCACTGTGTTCCCAATCCTAGCTAGCTATACACATGTTGAAACTGTCTGCTTACTTATCTACATTGTAAACAGGAACTATATCTTTTTTGGGTACTCTAGCATAGTGACTGATACATGGTAGGTACGCAATAATCATGTTCTGGGGCTAAGAATGTAGCCCAGTTGTAAGAGCATTTGCTTAGCATGTTTGAAGTTCTGGATTCCATCTTCAGCAGCACCAAAAAAAAAAAAAAAAAAAATTATCTGTTGAATGAATGAGACACAAGAGAGGCATTAAGAAATTCTAACGGGGCTGGGGATGTGGCTCAAGCGGTAGCGCGCTCGCCTGGCATGCGTGCGGCCCGGATTCGATCCTCAGCACCACATACAAACAAAGATGTTGTGCCCACCGATAACTAAAAAAAAAAAAAAAAATATTAAAAAATTCTTTCTTTACTCTCTGTCTCTCACTTTCTCTTTAAAAAAAAAAAGAAATTCTAACGCTCTTTTACAGCTAGCTCATCATGACAAAATTTGTGAAAGGGTAATCATTTCTCTTCAAATGTTTCTTAAGTTCTTTGCTTCTTTCTTTCTTTTTTTTTTTTTTTTTTTTTGGTACTGGAAAGTGCACTCAGGGGTACTTAACCACTGAGCCACATCCCCAGGTCTTTTTATTTTTTATTTGGAGACAGGGCTTGTCAAATTGCTTAGGACCTAAGTTGCTGAAGCTGGCTTTGAACTTGCAATATCCTGTCTTAGCCTCCTAGCCACTGGGATTACAGGTTTGCACCATTGCACCCAGCTCTGCTACTTTCTTTTGACTGCTGTGAAGCAGATGATCTTGGGGACATATTCTGGGCAAACATACCTCACATTTGGGCATAGCTGACAAAGCATTTTCACTTACTCTATAGACTGAACTCTTGCCCTGGCGTCTGAATGTTTTATTACATTCAAAGTGAACTCTTTCCATTCCTCCCATGTCAAAACCTACCCGTATTTGGGTATAATCCCAAGTGTTAAACTTATTCTTCCTCAGGCATAGAATAAAGCCAAAGGAGACAACAATAACTAACCGTTAGTTCTTTTCAGGTAGGTCAGAGATGGCTTCTCCAAAAAGATGACATTTCACTTAATTCATATTCCATCAGCAGAATTTATTGAGCTTATTGAATGCTGTTTAAAGCACTCTCAAATATATAATGTTGTTCAATACGAACCATTTTCTAGGCCTGTTTTTTCTGCCAGGCCTACTGCTGGGGACACCAAAGTAAATCAGGCTCAATATCTCTCCTCAAAGAGCTTAGTCTTCGGGCTGGGGTTGTGGCTCAGAGGTAGACGCTCGCCTACCATGGGTGAGGCACTGGGTTCAATCCTTAACACCACATAAAATAAATAAAAAACATTGTGTTGACCTATAACTGAAAAATAAATATTTTAAAAAAGAGCTTAGTCTTCTAGGGGAGATAAATACATAAGCAAGCTCTAATAATGCAGTTTAGTTGGTGCTATTTATGACACAGGGACCTTATTATAATCATAATTATACTCTTACCTTGTCTCTGTTGATGTTCTAGACTTCAAGATGTCAACCTCAGTCCCTCAAGGCCATAACTGGGCCCGACAGGTGAAGAAGGAGGATGAAGAAGTAGATCCTCTGGACCAGCTCATCTCCCGCTCTGGCTGTGCTGCCTCCCACTTTGCAGTGCAGGAGTGCATGGCCCAGCACCAGGACTGGCGGCAGTGCCAGCCACAGGTGCAGGCCTTCAGGGATTGCATGAGTGAACAGCAGGCAAAGCGGCGGGAGGAGCTACAGAGAAGAAAAGAGCAAGTTAGCACCCACCGCTGAGACCCCAAACCACCTGTCCCCAGAGGATGGTCCTGCAGAAACCAGCACATAGATCATGGTGGGAGTATGGGCCAGGAGGTGTCAAACTTGGAGATGGTCTTTTGGACTAGGATTGAGAGCCAGACACCATAAATTTGGATATGACTAGCATACTGAGCTGCCATGTTTAATGGTCAGATCTCACACATTCTCACCCTTCTTGTTCCACCAATATTTGCCATGTATAACAAGAAGTGGGGTAAAGGAAGCTCCCTTACCCCACCTCTTGCGTCAGTGTGCCAAATACTAAGATGATTATAGGGATGTTTTAATTTTAGAAGTAAATTCACAAACTGAAGTTAAATTGGTTACATAATCAGGTCTTCAATTTTTCAGTCATGGGTTCAATTATATCAAGTATTTCTAAGGCACTGTGTTGGAATGTGATCTCTGCCTTCATGTTTCTTAGGGTCTAGTTTGAGAGATGGAAATAAAACAACACTGGACCAACTAATTTAGCTTCCAGCAGTGATGTGAGTGCCTCTGTCTTTTTATCACCTACTCTGAGTGTTTTACTCTGTTTAATAAAGGAAGAAAGCCAACATGGAAACTTACTCAAAAAATATTGAGTACCTGTTACATGCCAGACTCTGTTGATTAACAGATGCAGAATTTTCCCCCAACTCAACCAATACAGAAAGCTGGCCTGACATTTTAAAAGTATGTTTAACATTAAAATACAGATTTTCAATTTTTGAAAAATGGAGATGCTATGAACACAGAGCTTATATTTCTACTTGACAACAAATTGCTGGAGCTGAATAATACTGCCTCTTTTCAGGGGCTTGTGTTCTATTATAGAAGTTGCCATCACTTCTCATTCTTCTTCAGTGAGACCACCCGCTATTCCTGAATAGCCCCTTGAGACATTTGGGAGTGAGAAGAAGGTTAGGGGAGTGGCTCTAGCCACAGAAGCTAGAATGCTTTCATCATTATTAATAACAAATACTTTTTGAGCACCTACATTTAAAAAACCCAAACCTGAAGTATAGTAAGCCCTAAAATTTGAACCTTTGTGTTGGTATTTTTAGGAAAGAAGGAAAGAGAAGAGGACATGAGGAGTTAAAGAAACAGTAGAATCTTATTTAAGGCCAAAGGGGATGATCAGGTGAATATATAAACGTGTTTCTTTGGGTCTGTGTGTACTCAATGCTGTGGATCATCAGAGGGAGAAAGCAGTGTGCTCTAGAGCTGTCACCAAGAATCTCAAAGAAGAGGAGGAAGTTAGTCAAGTTGAGCCTTTAATGATAGCTGGAGCCAGGCAAGGTGGTGCAGTTCTATGGCAAGTTTGAGGCTAGCCTCAGCAAATCAGCTAGGTTCTCAGCAACTTGGTAAAACCCTGTTTCAGAATAAAAAAGGAATGGGGGTATAGTCTGGTAAAGCACCCCTGGGTTCAATCCCCAATACCAAAAACAAAACAAAAAAACATAGCTGGGTGTGGTGGCACACACCTAGTAATCCCAGAAGGCTGAGGCAGAAGAATCAAATGTCTGAGGCCAGGGGAGGGGAGGGGGGATAGTAGAGGATAGGAAAGGCAGCAGAATACAACAGACACTAGTATGGCAATATGTAAATCAATGGATGTGTAACTGATGTGATTCTGCAATCTGTATACGGGGTAAAAATGGGAGTTCATAACCCACTTGAATCAAAGTGTGAAATATGATATATCAAGAACTATGTAATGTTTTGAACAACCAACAATAAAAATTAAAAAAAAAAAATGTCTGAGGCCAGCGTGGACAACTTAGTGAGACTTTGCCTCTAAATTAAAAAAAAATTGGGGATGTAGCCATGTAGTAAGAGCACTCCAAGTTCAATCCCCAGTAACAAAAAATAAATAAATAAAAATTGTTACCATTTATTGAGTGATTATAACTAATATTTATTGAACATTTAATTTAGGCAATCCAGTTCCAGAGTCTGTGCTGTCAATCCCTTTACACAATTTACTAGTTGTGTGACTGGACACTTTTTTTTTTTTTTTTTAGTATTGGGGATAAAACTCTTCAGTGGGCATATACCACATAGCTACATCATCAGCCTTTTTATTTTTTATTTTGAGAAAGGGTCTGAGTTGCTGAGGCTGGCCTTGAATTTGCAATCCTCCTGCCACAGTCTCCTGAGTTACTGAGATTATAGGCAAATACACCACCCCTAACTGGAAAAGTTACTTAACATCTCAAAATCTTTTTTCTTGTGTGTGTATGTGTGTATTGTATGCTTTCCTCACAAGCCTCAAAACATTAGTTTGGACCTTCCTCATAGAATTGTTGAAAGAATTAATATTGGTGGTGAGCTTAGAAACAGTGTCTGGCACCCCATTCTTGTGTGCTAGTGACTGTCCTGAGGTAGGCTGTCTAATTTAATCCTTAGAACATAGCATTCATTCCTTTTTACAGAGGAGAAAATAAAGGTAAGACCTAAGAATTGGGTTCCAGGCGTATGTTGCTCTAAAGTCCATACTGGTCTCTGTGCTCTGTGCAATGTGGTCTGAGTTTCTCCCTATATAATCTACACTTACCTCTGGCAGCTTTGGGTAACTCCTGGGAAGAGGTGCAGTGCCAGCAATGAGTGGAGAGACCTCTTGGCTGGTTGTCTCTTGACTAGACCTAGGGCAGACTGATGGCTAAGCTCTTCCCTGCAAGGTCTTTGGCCAAGGACTTGGCTTCATACTCAGTACATAGGTGCACTGCAATGTGCTTTACTAGATGAGTAAGAAGATACTTCTGTCTCTCCCTCAGGTGAAGTTGACAGACTAAATCCTTGGGCTGCTGACTTCAGAAATCCAAAAAGAACTGGAGCGAGTCCAGATTGAAATCTTACACTTTCTCCCTGTAGAAAATGCATGGCCTCCTTTCTCTGCAAGACTTAAAGGAGTGGAGGAAGTGGAAAGGATTCTTCCCTTCCTTACAGCTATTTTTTAAAGAATATTCATTCTTCAGAGCCTGGGCATTTTGCCTGAATGGTGAGCTGATTCCCTAAAGTGAGTGGAAATGTCTGAGAATAAATGATTCCAGGGGGAGTGTAAAGCTAAATGAATCATTCCAGATTCTGCAGGTCAATCAGACAATTGGAGATGAAAACATCAAGAAGAAATCAAAGTACAGATGAAACAAGCCCAAAACACATTGGTCACTTTGTGCCTGTGGTATCTTTCCGGCTGGTCTAGTTCTAGACATGCCCATTGTCTACTCAGACAGTTTTCCTTCCTTAATTACACTCTGTGTCCTAGAAACAGAGGAGATAGAGGTCTCAGCATTGCTACAGTGTCCAAATACTCAAAATACCAAGATTTTTATTTCTTTCTCAGTGACTAAAACATACCCTTTTAGAATCCACAGCTGGACATTTCTCAAGCTTCTAAGGCAGAAGAACAGACATCCTCATCCAAAGGGAAAGGACTAAAACATGTAGCTGAGGAATCTGCTGGCCTTAACTAAGAAAACCACCCATTTGACCCAGGCATTCTATCCTTGAAAGTTATTGATCTACATAAAAATCCACTTCTAAAAATCCATTATATGCAATAAACCAGGAATTGAGTAACCTGGAACAATCCTTGATTCTGCCACTGGCTGAATGGTTGACTTTAGACAAGTCTGTTTCCCTCCCTGGGCCAGTTAACTCATGAGTAAAATGAAGACAAAAATGGATTATCCCAAAAGTTCCATATTGATAGAGCCAATCCTCGAACCTAGTTATTCTGACTTCTAATCCACTGACCCCCCGCCCCGCCTATCCCTTGTATTTTCATGGTTCTACTAGGACTTTTTATTTTATTATTATTTATTATTATTATTATTATTATTATTATTATTATTGCTTGTTTACTCACAGGTACCTACACAAAGCAAGAAGCACTGTTGTAGATCTAATTTATTTTCAGTGCTGGGTTTCAAACCCAGGGCTTCATATATAGCAGGCAGACACTATCACTAAACCACATCCCCAGCCCCCTACTAGGAATTTTTTAATTGGGGCATTCAAAACTAAAAGTATGCTGAAGGAATAAACTACTGACACATGCAACAAAGTGTATAAATAAAGATAAGACACAAGTGAGTATATATTGTACAAGATTAATTGTTTTAATAGACATGGTAATATAAATGAGATTAATGGTTGCTTCTAGGGGAGAATGACTGAAAGAATATGAGGGAACTTTCTGGGGTAATTGACAGAATGGTGGATTTCATGGGTAAATGCATTTTCAAAACAGATCAGTTTCAAAACTGATCAAATACACAATTAAGGTCTGTGTTTCACTATGTGTAAAGTAGATCTCAAAGAATCTCTTAGAATATATATACTGAAGTTGTTTAGAAGGGAAGAAATATCACATTTACCAAGCACTTGGCCAGCCTGTTAAAGATCTCTATCACAAACTCTAAAAAGGGATTACCCAGTTTATAGGTCAAAAAACTGAGGTTCAGTGATGTTAATTCACCATAAAAAAAAAAATTCACAGAAGACCTTAAAACTAATAAGTGTAGAAGCCCAGGCACAACCCAAGTTTGTCTGCCTCTTATAATAGATTGTCTCAAGGAGGGAGGGAAAGGTATTTTCAGCTTGGAACCTGGAGACTTGTGTTCCTTTTGATTTCACAGCCCTGTGATCCTAAGAAAGTTCTAATCCCCCTGGGCCTCACTCTAGAGAGTCAAATGAAGCTTGTAATTGTTTTATAACCCTGAGGTTATAGCAATCAGACTATCTCCTGTCCTTTACCAGGATGGAGCATTAAGAGCAATTTCCATTTCTTAGAGTAGAGTCATTATGAGCAACAAAAGCCCTTTGACTCCAGTGAGAAGATAAATCATCAGCTAGGTTAGTGACACAAGAGCTGGAGTGACAGAATCCAGCTGCCTCTTATTTAAGATAAACCTAACTTATTCTGCAACAAATGTGATGGGAAGGAATGGAGTGGGACATTAGATCTGAATCCTGCTGCTACTCTGCCATGGAGATGGCCTATGACCTGGGACAAAGCACTGCTTTTTCTGGGCCTCTAACCTGCATTTGCTCCAGTATCTTGTCCATTTTATGAAACTCTGAGTCCTGTTTCTACATATTATAACAAGGAAAATTGGGCAGCTGGAATCTAATGTGTTTCTCAGATTCCTAAACGGAACCCATGTGGCATTGCCTATGTGCTATGGGGAAATATGTATGTATATATACATTTTCTCTTCATTATCACTATATATATCCCCCAGCTTCACACTCATCCATTAGTTGCTGCCCTTTTATCTTCTGTAATTGAGATTTAGCAATAGGGAATAATTTTATAAATTTATTTTTTGCTTATTTACTCAGACACCTACACAAAGCAGGAAGCTTTTTTAATGTGTTTATGGTGATAGGGTTCGAACCCAGGGCTTTATGCATATCAGGGAGACACTCTACCACTGAACCACACCCTTATCCCAGAAATAGGGAATTCTAAAATCAAAGTATCAGTCTTCACTGGAAAATTCTGTCCACACTCCAATTGGGGTTCAATTGGAAGTCCTGGGACTTCCATTTGAATTCAGAGAAGCATTTTAATATAAAGGCATCTGCTCTTTTGACAGCCTTCCCTTAATGTTCACCTTGGGAAGAAATCTGAGTTTCCTCTTGTTGCCTGTGGAGACCAAGCAAAAAAACCAAAATAATTTCAGGACTGAAGCTATGAGTTTCAGAAATGTACATGCAATGTTGAGAATGTGTTAAGCTTCTACAGACATTTGGTTAGGGATACCCCAGAGAAGGCTAGAAATAGAGGGTAAAGAGGTTTTGGCTTCTTACTAGCTGTTTTACCCTTGGAAGTCATTTCACCTCTTCAAACTTTAACTTCTCAACTGTAAAACTGGGGTAATACCAACAACCTCAAAGATACTTTGTACAAAGTATGCAGCAAAAAAGGAGAATGAATGAGACAGAGACACAAGGATCCATGTTTGTTATGGTTTAGGTATGAAGTTTCCCTCAAAAGCTCATGTAAGACAATGTAAGGAGGTCTAAGATGAAATGACTGGGTAATAAGAGTCTCAGCTCAATCAGTGCGCTAATCCCTGATAGGTATTAACTGAGAGGTGACTGTAGGCAGATAGGGTGTGGCTGGAGGAGGTGGCTCGTTGGGGGCATGCCTTTGAGATATATATTTTATCCCTGGTGAGTAGAGTCTTCTCTGTCTCTGTATACTACAGTCATGTCTCTAGCTGTTTTCCTCTGCTACACTGTTCTGCCATGATACTCTGCCTCACCTTGAGCTCCAAGGAATGGAGCCAGCTTTCTATGGACTGAGACCTCTGAAACCATAACTTTTCCTTCTCTAATATGTTTGTCAGGTCTTTTTGGTCACAGCAGCCAAAAGGCTGACTAAAGCACACTCACATATACTTATACCCAGGCATATACATACACGCCCTGAAAGACTGGTAAGAAGATTAAATGTGTATTTAGCACAAGGTCCAGCTCAATAAATGATAGCTATTCTGCATCGAAGTATAAATGCACAAAGGCTCAGAAGAGACAGAACATTAAAGATCACCTAGACTACTAGTTCTCGAAGAGGTTTCCTGGACCAGCAGCAACATCATCACCTGGGGACTCATATGAGATGCAGATTCTAGACTCTCACTCCATATCTATGAAATCAAGCAATCTGTGCTTTAGAAACCCCCTCCCAGAGGTCCTGATGTATGCTAAAGTTTGAGAATCAATCATTTAGACAAGGGTTTGACAAACTGTTTCTACAAAGGACCAGAAAGTGTTTTAGCTTTATGGACTCCATTCCAATTACTCTGTCATTGTAGCAGCCATAGATAATATTAAGTGAATGAGCATGGCCCTCCTCCAATAGACCTTTATTTACAAAAAAATAGAATGGGAATTTGAAACTAGGTAAGAGGTTGTGTTTGTACAACATGGTGAATGTACTAAATGCCTCTGTAAAATGGCTAATTCTGTGGTATGTGAAGTTTACCTCAATAAATTATTTTATAAAACACAAGGAGTGCCAGGCACGGTGGTGCATGCCTATAATCCCAGTGTCTCCAAAGGCTGAGTCAGGAGTATCGTGAATTGGAAGCCAGCCTCAGCAATGGCGAGGTACTTAGCAACTCAGTGAGACCCTGTCTCTAAATGAAATACAAAATAAGGCTGGGGATATGGCTCAGTGAGTGAGTGTCCCCAAGTTCAATCCCTGGTACCAAAAAAAAAAAAAGGAGTGAGTAGGATTTGGTTCATGGACAGTAGATTGCTGACCCTTGATCGAGATCAACTTTCAATGCTTTGCATAATCTCATTCCAGGCACACTTATCAGTTATGTAACCTTTACCTGAATACTTATGTCAAGTCACTCACTAACCCACAAAGCAATTTATTTTGTGTATGAACAGACCTCAGTTCCATATGGAGAATTTTTCTATATACAAAGCCAAAATCTCCCTTCCCATGACTTATACCCATAGAGCATGCCCTAAAAAATGTAATGATTTAGATATGGCTTAAATGTGTCTCCCAAGGGTTCATGCGCTGGAATCGTGGTCTTCAGTGTGTGATTTTGAGAGGTGATGGGCCCTTGAAGAGGTGATGCCTAGTAGAAGGTGTTTAGGTCACTGAGGGCTTTGCCCTGGGAAGGGATTAATGTAGTTCTCTTAGGACCCTTTGAAAGTGGGTTGTTATAAAAAGCACAAGACTAGCCCCTCTCCGGTTGCCTGTCTTGCCATGTGGTTTCTCCCTTTCTTATGTGCTCTTGAATGATGCCTTTTGCCATGTTGTGACAAAGCAAAGGGGGCTCTCACCAGAGCTGAGCTTATGCTGGTGCCATGCTCTTGAACCTTCAGAACTTGAGCTAAACAAACCTATTTTTTAAAAAATCCCTGCCTCAGGTATTTCATTATAGCAATAGAAAACAGACTAATACAGAGAATATCCTCATGCTATCATCCCTACTTCACTATGGACTGCATGATAGATTGCTTTAAAGGATTCGTTCACTCTAACTAAGAACATATAGAAGGGATACATGCATCTATGCTAAAGCATCATCAGGCAAAGAGAAAATAGAATCTCTTAGTTAAAAATATGCCACAGGATAGTAGGTTGACATTTCTCCTCTCACCCCCACCCCTCACATACACACACCAGCAACAGCAGTATCATGTTTTTATTAGAGGATTCCCTGTGTTATCACAAAGATATGTGGTAACAGCTGGCAAGTGCAGCCATGCTACAGAGGAGAGGAAGAACTCTTCCATGTGAGAACGGGTACTTATGAAATCTAAGGGTCTGGGTCTCCTGCTTAACCCTGACCATCTGGAAACTCTTCTCTTTGGCACTCAATATCACCAGTGCTGGGGCATGAAACAGTTGCAATAACTAGTTCAACTTGGCCAACAGTTCTTCCAGTTCTGGCCGAGCTTTGAACCTTCCCTTGAAGTCTTCTTCAGTGTGCTATGGAGTAGAAAAGAAAATGGGTAGTAAGTACTATGGAGTTTTTAGTTATTTTTACATGTGCAACATCCAAAAAGAGTCATCAGCTTTTTGTAATGTTTTGAACAACCAATAAAAAAAAAAAAAAAAAAGAAATGCACCACCAAAAAAAAAAAAAAAAAAAAGAGTCATCAGCTAACTCTGCACAGGATGATTCAGATTTAGCCAACTATTATTGACTATCTACTATGTCCCAGACTTGTATTAGGTACCAGGGATTCAAATTTGAATCAAACTTACTCTTTGCCTTCAATGTACTTAGAGTCTGTTGCAAGAAGACATAATAAAAGGAACTAATGTTATAGATACTACAAACATAACAACAGAAGTGTGTGTGTATATGTGTGTGTGTATGTATATCTGTGTGTGTGTATGTGTGTTTGTGTTGCTGGGAATTGAACTCAGGGCCTCATACATTCTAGGCAAGCACTCAACTACTAAGCTACATCCCCAGCCTAGAAGCACTTTTTTTTAATGTAAAAATTATCCTTTAATAATAGGAAATATCAGCTGGGCACAGGGGGTGGGATACACCTATAATCCCAGCTACTTGGGAGGCCAAGGCAGGAAGATCACAAGTTCAAGGGCAGTCTCAGCAACCTTAGCAAGACCCTATCTCAAACTTTAAAAATAAATAAATAAAAAGCACTGGAGATGCAGCTCAGTGGTAAAGCTCCAATGAATTCAATCCCTAGAACTGCAAAAATAAATAAATAAATAGACAGATAAATAAAAATTACAATAACACTCACAGGATTGGAATGTTTTAAGTTAGCATGACCAGCACATTCTCTCTGTGTACTATGTGCAACCTAAATAACAACCAGAAGCTTAACAAGTATAAGACAAGGAGAGCTGGATGAAGCAATGCCACCAGTTTAACATGACCTGATGTGTCTGTATCATTAGAAGAAACATAATGGTCACTGGACTTGAATATCTAGTTTTCAGGTTAAGGTTCCTGATGTTTTACTGCAAGTTTTCCATGCCCGGTCAAACCTCCTTCTGACTGGCATTCTTTACAAAATATATTCAATCAAGCTACAGTCAAGCCTTGAAGGTCAAGGATACTTCTCTCTAAAGTACATTTTCCTATTTGTGTTCTGATTTATTATACTATACATAATCTCATTTTTTGGTGGTGGTGGTACTGAGAATTCAACCGAGGGCCTCAGGCTTAGAAGGTAAATGCTTACCACTGAGCTACAATCCTCAGACCTTATTATTATTTTTATTTTTGAGGCAGGGTCTTGCTAAGTTGCTGAGGCTGGCCTCAAACTTGTGATCCTCTTGCCTTAGCCTCCCAAGTAGTTGGGACTATAGTCATATGCCACTGTGCCCTGCTGTACATAATCTTAAACTATGTTCTTTCCACTATACAACTGCCTGAAAGGAGTTAATTTTGAAGTGTAATGGGTTCCCCAGTAACATCAGGATGATGTGATGGAGATCAGTTCCTATGGTCCATAAAGATCATCCCTGATGCCTCAGAAGAGCCAGAGTGATGACCACAGTTCCACCAGACTGCACTCTTTTCCTGGTTATTATCTAGGCTACATTACCCACATTATCCACATCTGTTGCTTCTAAAGCCACAAAGTTCCCCCACACCCCCAACCACCTCCATTTTTCCCACTGCTGGGGATCAAACCAGGACTTTTACATACCAGGCAAACACTCTGCAATTGAACTATATTCCCAGGCCCAGATGTTCTTATCTTTATTTTGGGCAAAAGTAGACCACCAGGGGGCCTCTTTCCAAATTAGCACCTACCTCCCTTACTGACAATCTGACTCCTTCAGGAAGATTGCTTTGGAGTATTTCCAAGAAAATCTCTGCAAATGTAGCACTCAAACCGCTGATCTGCAAAATGAAAGAAGATACTTTAAGGAAGGGTGCTAAAAGCCAGGTGATTGGGCAGATATGGCCCAGGCTCAAATGCCAGCTCCAGTAGGGTAAAGATGAACACCCAGAGCTAGTTCTGAGCATGGCCCCTGTAAGATTTTTCTTCCCATTTGCCAAGGTGTTTGCTTGTTTGATTGCTGAGAAGGCCAATGACAATATCTGTTCCAATATGGACGTCACAGCTGGACCAAGAAGTTATCAAGTCAACGCTAACTTTCTGATGCAAACCCAGGTTTACCCACACAGACTACTGACTGGTATCAGTACTTGTGCCAAGAATCTAGAGGCAAATCAGATGTGCAGTAGGAAGGACTGAAGGGTGCTGTGAGAACCCACAAGAGAAATACCTACCAACACAGGGAAGGTTAAAGGAAGCTTCAGGGAAGGTGACATCTGGGTGAAGTCTTGGAAAAAAACAGGATTAAAACTGGGAGAATTCAATAGTAGTATGGAGAGTTGTTGAGACAAGGAAAACAACATTCTGCAAATGTGGAGACATACAGAGTCCGGGAATGAAAACTAGTTCCTTGGAGCTGAGATTGTGGCTCAGTGGTAGAGCGTTCACCTAGCATGTGCGAGGCCCTGGATTCAATTCTCAGCACCACATAAAATAAATAAATAAAATAAAGATATTGTGTCCAACTACAACTAAAAAATATAAAAAACAAAAAAGAAAAAGAAATAAAACCAGTTCCTTAAAGGCTAAAGCAATGAGATATGAAGAGGAAAAGCAGAAGAATCATAAAGGCACCTGAATGCTACAAAGTTCATACTTTATTCTATGAGTCTCAGTGGCAAGTAAGAGCTATCATAAGTATGCTGCAAATAATTTATTCCTGCTAATCTGCAAAAGAATTCTAAATGCTTTAGTTGTTTTTTACATTAGCATATTTAGAATTAAGGTGTTGCCCCCTTAGCATTCCTTTTATTACTTTGCTGATACTGGTATGTTTCTTCAGTAGCTTAAAAAAAAAAAAAAAAAAGGAGATGCCATAGAATGGAATATTATTTAGCAATAAAAATGAATAAAGTATTGACAAATTACAATATGTATAAACCTTTGAAACACTATGCCCAATGAAAGAAGTCAGACACAAAAGGCTGCATATTGTACAATTCCATTTAAATGAAATGCCCAGAAGAGGTAAATCTATAAAGACAGAAAGTAGATTCGTGGTTGCAAGGGGCTGGAGGGACCAGGAAAGAGGAGTGACTGCTAATGGATACAGAATTTCTTTTTGGGGTGATTAAAATGTTCTAAAATTGATTTAGTGATGGATGTGTAATTCTTTGAATACACTAAGAGCAATTTAATTGTATACTTTAAATGGGTAAATTATATGATATGTCAATTTTATCTCAATAAAGTTGCTATAAAAAGGGAGAGTGATGTTAGAGCTGGTAAGCTGTGAATTTTTAATAATTCTGGGTACCCTCATGGTGGTATGGCTGTCACCCATCTGTCTCTGCAGGAAAAAACAAACAAACAAACAAACAAACAGGATAATTGCTAGAGTTAAAAGGAAGCCACCAAGAGGTTTTAAACAGGAAAATGACATGATCACATTAGTATGAGGGTAAAGTAAATGGTTGGATCTGAAAGTTTTAGGAGGTAAAAGCTAAGAAATTTGTTGAATGAATGGATATCAGAGGACATTGAAGGGTCAAGCATCAGGCTCAAAGGTGGGGAATATTGTAGAAAAAGAAAATCTGTCTTTCTACAATTACTTTTGCATACACTGGGACAGAGAGAGCACTGTGGAACACCTAAGTGGAGAAGTCTGGTAGACAATTGGGTATCAGGTATGAAGCTCAGCCAACAGACCGGATGCAGATATATACATATATATCTGAAGGTTATCAGTGCATTAAGATGATTGCTGAGGCCAGGGCAATGAGACTACATAAAAGGAAAGATGGAGGGATCAAGAACTGAACTCTGGCGTACATCATTATTCAAGGGCAGGTAAGAGTAAGAAAAGGATACAACAGAAAGAGAAAAAATGAAAAGAGAATAGAACCAGAGAGGTAAATACATTCAGGTCCTCCCAGATTGCCTACCTGAACCACTCGCTCATGTACAGTAAGGACTGAGTCCAGGAACATTTTGCTGCTTTGGTCTTGCACCTGCAATATCTCCATGGTTTTAGTGGGCATCGCATAACTGTGGGAAGAAGAGTCACTGTTGGGAGCATTCATTTATACCAGCAGCACTAATTCAATCAGGGTTGTCTATGCATACAGCCACCTCTGCATGGAGTAGTTCATAGAATCTAGGGGATGCTTATCTGCACCCAGAAGCAAAGTAACCAGATATCCTTATCCTTATCCTCTTCCAGAAGTCCCTAAAGTTTCTGAGGAACTACACTAATACCTTTCTGCATCCCCAAGTATATTTTAATATAACATTATAATGCTATGGATGAATCCTGGTGATAAATAAGCATTCACTGCCACACACGTATAGCTAATTCTAAAAGAATGAAATCTATCACTAGATATGCTTTGGAGACTAACCTTGGGTATTTCACTTATCCTGGAGAAAGAAATAAGGCATGAAACCCAATTGTTCTAGAACAGGATTTTTCAACCTGAGCAATACTGATATTCTGGACAGGATAATTCTGTGTTATGTACCCCCACTCTTCTGACTGGATGTCATTAGTGAACCCCAAATAATGACAAAATTATCTCCAGACATTATCTAAATGACCCAGGTACAGAACCACTGTTTTACATTTGATATAATCAGCTTCAGCAGACCTACATGCTGCAGAGAAAAGAACACTGGACTTGCAGTCAAGTGTTGGCCTTGCCATTTATAAGCAATACTTACTTAGGTAAGTCATTCTCCCCTTTGGACCTCAGATTCTTCAGGTATAAATGCAATTACAACCTGGGTCTATATCAATACACAATTGTGAGGAATGGGTGTGGTGATGCAAATAGGACTGACAGAACAGGTTATACAATAATATTGTATTAGTGGTATTTTCATCTGATCAAAAAAAGTTGATCAAATCAATGACAAATAAAATAATAATAATGATAGTAGGAATCCTGGTTTTTCATGCCTCACAAAGTTTCATCACTTAACAGCAAGGGGCATGGCCCTCTGTAGATAGACCTGCAATGATTTAATAAGATTACATAAGTAATTTGCTTGGCATACCATATCCATATTCTTTGCCCACATAAACAGTCAGCAAATGCTGGGTATTGCAACCCCTATCAAGTAGCTTCTGTTAATAACATCCCCTCCCACTTTTCAATACAATTCTGATCTCCTTTTCTCGTGATTCAAATATAGTAGTAACTCCTGATATGAAAAAATGGGGATACAATCATAGACTACTTATGCTTATGGAAGACCAAATATAGTAATTACTCCTGATATGAAAAAAATGGGGATACAATCATAGACTACTTATGCTTATAGAAGACCAAATAAAATAATTAGGTGGAAGCTTTCAGAAAGTTTTTTTTTTTTAAAGTACTCTAAAATGCTATTTTTCCTTTATGGCATTCTGCAGACAGGGCTGACTCAGGGCTACAGGTGTAGTTCAGTGACAGAGGGCATGCCTAGAATAGGAGAGGCCCAGGTTTGGTCCCCAGCACACACACACACACAAAAAAAAAAAAAAATTTAAAAATCAGATTGACTAAAGCAGGTGTTATCTATTCTTGTCATTAATCATGGGTTTCATTCTTTAATACTTAATGTAAGATTTCCTTGATTTTTTTTAATTTATTTGATTCAATCAACATTTACTAAGTCTGTTCTGTCCTAGGCACTCTGGGGCAAATGCAATCTATGTTTTCAAGGAGCTCACTGAGCATTTCAGAGAGACAGGTAAGCACATACATTGGCACTGTAGAAAGACAGAGGCTGTCACAGTATGTGAACAGTATAGGGACAAGAGGCAGAGAAGTGGGGCTTGTGGAAGGCTTTATCAAGGTGTAAGGAAGGAACACAGGTGCTTCTGGAGGGCATTCCAAGAAAGTATTGGCAGTAGCTACAAAGGCAAAGGATAGGAGAGGCCCTCAAAGAGAGTCAACAGAAAACCAGACATACTTTGATAAAGAAATATTGGGAACTCTGGACATTTCAAAGTAGAACAGACTGTTAAGTAAACAGAGTACAGGTAATTTTTCTTCAGGATCTATATTTTTCCATACTGTCCACTTTTTCTGCAGTAAACATACTTGGATGATCAGAGAGTAAAAACAGAAGGGAAGAAATGAAATAACTGAATTTCAAGAGTCAACCCAACATGACAAAACCATGCTACCTTTGGGAAATATCACCTGAGAAGGACTCAAGGAACCTACTGGGCTGTTGGGGACTCAAAATCTGTGCATTTTTTATATAAATCATACTTACATAACAATTTTGAAAAACGTAAGTGAATTTAAAAAAATAAAAGAGGAAAGAGTAGTGTCACAATGTGTGATGCTGAGGGATGCTTCATTCGCCACGGGGCACTGGGCTGGTCAGCTTCAGGCATGGAAGCTGCTCCCAAGTGAGAGAGATTTCCATTTCTCCAGGCTGCCCCCAGGAAGGGATGCAGGCCAATTAAGAGGCCCACAGGAGAGGCTCTTCCTCTCGCCTCCATGAGTTGCAGCTGTAGCAGGAAGACCCTGGATAGAACAAAATCCAGCACACTGCTCACTCACTCTTTGTCCCCATTTCAACTCAAGGTCATAGCTATCATCCCCACCACCACCACTCTCAGCTCCAGAGGAAAAATGGACCCAAATGAAATGAAAATCAGAAGAAAACGGTCTCATCTCTGAAAACCTGGGTAGTGAGAATAACTAACAATACAATAGGCTGAAAACCTCAATCAATAAGAGGAGTTGTTAAAAACAAACAGTTCTTTATGTTCCAAGCCATTTGGGGCAGAGACAGGAAAGAGGCAAAAAGCAGCGTATCAGTCATTCTACTGTTCTAGGAAATGTCTATGCCAGTTAGAATTCAATCCAAATCAGTAAGTATTTATTCAGTGCCTAAGTGTGTCAGATACTAGACTAGTTCTTAGGGTTAGGCCAGTAATAAAGATAGAAGCAGTCTTTGCCTTACAGAGCTCAGAGTCTAATAGGAAAGACCAATCATAGTCAAACAATTACAAGGTTAGAGAATGCATGTTATAAAAGGGGAGTTATATACCCTTTATTTCTCCTAAATATATAACAATGAAGACCTAACTTAATGAGCTTCCCTGAAGAAGTAATATTCAAGATGATGTTTAGGAAAAATGTAGAGGTGAGGGGTTATAAAGCATATTCAAAGGCCCTGAAGTAGAAATCAACAAAAATCAAGACAGTAACTGGAGGCAGAGAGAAAAGGGAAGAGAAGTGTAAGGTAAGGTAAGGGGGCAAACCCAGGCCATGGAGCACTAGCAAGCCAGGGGAGGAACATTTATTTTGATACTAAAGGAGTGGGAAGCCATGAAGTGGGAAGGGAGTAGGAAGCATTTTAAGTAGGAGAGACATTATCACATTTCCATTCTAGAAAGATTACCCCAAATGCTTTGTGGAAAATTTGTTAGAAGAATTGAGTACAATGGGGAGAATGGGGAAGTGGGTTCAAATCCAGACCTTACTACTCATTAGATATAGGGGAACAATGGACAAGCTTTAATAATAATAATATTAGTAGTCAAGAGTTGCTGGGCATAGCCAGGAGCGGTAACACATGCCTGTAATCCCAGTGGCTCAGGAGGCTAAAGCAGGAGGATAGTGAGTTCAATGCCAGCCTCAGCAACAGGGAGGCACCAAGCAACTCAGCGAGATCCTGTCTCTAAATAAAAATACAAAAAAGGATGAGGATGTGGCTCAGTGGTTGAGTGTCCCTGAGTTCAATCCCCAGTACACCCCCCGCCCCCCAAAAAAAGAGTTGCTGGGCATAGTTCTAAGCACTTTAAATATGCTAGTTCCCCCATACTCAGTAGGCTGAGGCAGGACAATTGCAAGTTCAAGGCCATCTGGGTAACTTATCAAGACCCTGGAGATGTAGTTAAATGGTAGAATACCTCTGGCTTCAATCCCTAGTGCTGCAAATAAATAAAAAATAAACAAATATTTAAATAAATGAATGAATGAACTGTTTCCCCTAATTTTCATTATATCCTTTTAAAAAATATTTATTTTTTAGTTGTAGTTGGACACAAAATCTTTATTTTATTTATTTATTTTTACGTGGTGCTGAGAATCGAACCCAGGGCCTCGCACATGCTAGGGGAGAGCGCTACGGCTGATCCACAACCCCAGCCCTTCATTATATCCTTTTTAAGTAGGCTCTCTTATTAACCAGATGAGGAAATCAAGGCAAAAAGAGGTTAAATAAACTGTCAATGTCACCCAGTAAGAATGCAGTAGAACAAGAATAAAACCCAGGCAGGTTGGCTCCAGAGTTGATGCTTTGATAAAGTAGGTTCAAGGTGCTTATTTGAATTAAAACAATAAAAATATTTAGTCTTTTCAAGTGTTTGGATGATATTAGTGCTCGTATTCAACATATGTTACTGCTTTCCTGCCTTCTACTCAAATGCAGGCAGGGCTTCTCATAGATGTGTTTTTATTTATTTATTTTTTAAGAGATGGGATCTTGCAATGTTGCCCACACTGGCCTTAAATACTGGGCTCAACCTCTCCAGTAGCTGGAACTATGGGCGTGTGTCCGGCAAGCGCTCTACCACTGAGCTAGAGCCGCAACCTCAGCTGAGTTTTTAAAGGCAACATCTTCTTTTTTTATTTTTATTTTTTGTACTGGAGATTGAACTTGGGCACTCAACCACTGAGCCACATCCTACCCCTATTCTGTATTTTGTATTTTATTTAGAGACAGGGTCTCACTGAGTCACTTAGCATCTTGCTTTTCCTGAGGCTGGCTTTAAATTCTCAATCCTCCTGCCTCAGCCTCCCAAGCCACTGGGATTACAGGCATGAGCCACCGCACTCAGCTTAAAGGCAACATTCTTAAGAAGAGTCCTGATAATTTAAAACAATATTTCAGGGAACTCGGGGCTGGGGTTGTGGCTCAGAGGTACAGTGCTTGCCTAGAATGAGTGAGGCACTAGGTTCAATCTTCAGCACCACATAAAAATAAAATAGATATTGTGTCCACTTATAACTAAAAAATAAATATTAAAAAAAATATTTTAGGGAACTAATCTACTCTAGGCATGACAGTAACATACTGTGAATAACACTTCATGCTTCTTTGCCACCACCACCTCTGAGTAGCTACCCCTAATCCTTGTCAGCTGAAAAAACTCTTTATTAATTATGAATAACAATACATTATTTAGAGTGTTTACAATGTGTCAGTATCTGTGCCAAGTACTGTAGTGTACTATCCTATTGAACTTTCAGAACTCAAAGAAACAGAAAAATTATCATCCTCAATATATAGACAAGGAAACTGAGGCTCAGAATTTCTCAAAGTCATTTTACTAATAAGTGGTAGAGCTAGAATTTGAAGGCAGGCAGTTTAGTTCTAGACCTTGTTATTCCAACCATGGCCCATAGACAAGCTGCCAGTGAGCAAACTGTCATCAGTCCACACAAGAAATACCAGCCACTAAACACATGTTAATTCAGGTCTTTTTAAAAATTTATTTTATTTTTTTTTTTTTAAACAGCAAGTCTTTCTTAATGAAGGAAGCAAAGTATTAATATACATTTTGGCATAAACTCCTCAGATCTTCTTGAAGTGGTATTTAGAGAATCATCATTCTAAATTACTATGCTACTCTTCTATTTTGAACTGACAATACACTTTATCTTCCATGTACAACCTTCCATATTATAATTATTTCTCATTGTGTACGTATGCATGTATGTGTTCACTGTGTGGGTGTATGCTCCCTGAAATCACCCTAGTATCCATCCCTCCAGTGAGAATGTCTAGTGTAGTTCCCACCAGGTAGCAAGATTTTTAAAGTAATTAAACCAATCATTTCAATTAATTAAAAGCACTTTCATTAAACTTTAGGAAATGTACACCCCACAGCTGGACAGTGTAGTAGTCATATGCAAAAGTCTGAATGACTCCCACGTGGCATTCTTTGTATTAGGTGCTGAAGAAACAAAGAACACAATCCCCATCTGGAAGGAATGCACAGTCAGAGAGAAGGGGAACTGACACTTGAACAGATCATTAAAGCCCAGAGCTCTGAGTGACATGACAGAGGTACATGTCAAGTGCTGAAAGAGCAGCCAGCCCTCTGGGGCATCAGAAAGAGATAAAGTACATTTTTAGGCTTACAGTATTGAAGTACTGTCAGCTGTGAGAGCTAAAGTCACAGCATATTATCAAATCTTCTGAAGAGTACTTTTTGCATTTGCATTCTAAGTTATAAAGGTTTTAAAAGTTCAAATTGGGCTTAAAGACTTAAAACAAGACCCTATATAATTAAAACTATGGAAGTCAAGTAGACTCCCATAAATCCAAACAACTTAATTGGTTCTGTGAATTTTGGCCTTTTCAAATCTCTGGTTTCCCCGTTTATAAAATAGGAATATACTAATATTTTAGGTATAAGAAAGTGTAATTTTTGCATATAATTTTTACACATACCATGCAGTGTAGTACCTCCAGATTGGCAAACTAGATAAACTATTATTTATTAAACATTTTTTAAAAATCAACTCACTGTTTTTTAAATATTTTTTTAGTTGTAAAGGAACACGATATCTTTATTTTTTATTTATTTGTTTTTATGTGGTGCTGAGGATCGAACTCAGGGCCTCATGTGTGCAAGGAAAGTGCTCTACCACTGAGCCACAACTCAGCCCAAATCAACTCACTTTTTTTTTTTTTAATTTTATTTTTTTTTAGTTTTCGGTGGACACAACATCTCTTTATTTTTATTATTTTTATGTGGTGCTGAGGATCGAACCCAGCGCCCCGCGTATGCCAGGCGAACACATTACTGCTTGAGCCACATCCCCAGCCCCTCAACTCACTTTTTAAATAAGAAACTTGAGAGGTAGAACAACTTGGAATTTTATGTATTGTTGATAAGAAAGTAAAATGGTATAGCCACTTTGGAAAAGTTTGGAGTTTCTAAGAAATGCAAACATATACTACATTTGCCCCAGCAACCCACTTCCAGAGAAATTACTTCATTCATAATTTCAAAAACTGGAAACAACACAAATATCCTTCATTTAGTGGATGGATAATTTTCGGTACATTTTTCAGTGAAAAGCTACTCAGCAACACAAAGGAACAAATACTTAACACAGGCAATGACATAAATGAATCTCAAATACATTATGCTAGGTGAAATAAGTCAGACTCAAAAGGAAAAATGATGTATTTTTCCATTTACATGACATTCTGGAAAAGCAAAACTATAGGGATAGAAAGTGGATAGCAGTTAGCCAGGATAAGGGCAAAAAAGGGATTGACTACAGAGGCAGGAAGGAACTTCTTGGGATGATAGAACTTTCATCATATTTTATATTTGTTATCATATATTTCATATTCATAATCTTGATTATGATGGTATTTATTGTGTACATTAGTCAAAAATGATAGAACTACTTACTAAAACACTGAATTTTACAGAATGTAAGTTATACCTCATTAAGCCTGACTTTATATTATGACTATAAATGGAAATCAGCTGCTATAAATTGAAGGTTAGTTAAAAATAAATACACAGGGCAGGGGATATAGCTCAGTTGGTAGAGTTCTTGCCTCACATGCACAAGGCCCTGGGTTCAATCCCCAGCACCACCAAGAATAAATACAACAAAAACAAAATAAAGTTGTGAAATTCTAGCTAGATACTAGTGGTTGCCAAAAGATTCCAAGCCTGAAGTCCCATGAGTTACAAAGATTATGAAGGGCTAGATCACTGTTCAGGACATACCCCCAAACACTCTCGGAATTTCTCCTTGATACAATTAGATTGAATGAGAATTAAAAAGGGAAGAATTTTTTTTTTTGAGAGAGAGAGAGAGAGAGAATTATTTTTTTTTAATATTTATTTTTTAGTTTTCGGCGGACACAACATCTTTGTTTGTATGTGGTGCTGAGGATTGAACCCAGGCCACACGCATGCCAGGCGAGAGCGCTACCGCTTGAGCCACATCCCCAGCCCCGGGAAGAAATTTCTAACCATGTTATTTAATGTTATTTGAGGCAAACTACTGTACATCCTATACCTTTTGAAACACTGAGATAAGATATGTAAAGTCCCTGGCCTGAAAGAAAGAGTAAATATTAGTTCTCTCCTACACTTTCCTAGGAAATCCAAAGCATACATGAAAAGAAGAACTGGCAAAGAGTACCTAAATAAATGGAGAAAAATACCACACTAAGATTTCAATTCTCCCCAACTTGATTTAAAGATCAAAGACAATCCTAACAAAATTCCATCAGGCAGTTAGTAGAATGAATTGGACATTACATTTCTATGTTCATATATGAATACATGACCAATGTAATTCCATATCATGTACAACTAGAGAATGAGAAGTTGTACTCCATATGTATAATATGTAAAAATATATTCTACTGGAAGGTATAACTAAAAAGTACAAATTAAAAAATTCTGTTAGGATCTTTTTCTCTAGAAATCAACAAGTTAATTCTAATTTTATTTATTTATTTATTTAGGTACTGAAAATTGAACCCAGGGATGCTTAACCATTGAGGCAAGTCTCCAACCCTTTTTGTGTGTGTTGTTTGTGTGGGGGTTCTGGGGATTGAACTCAGGGGCACTCAACCACTGAGTCACACCCCCAGCCCTATTTTGTATTTTATTTAGAGACAGGGTCTCAATGAGTTGCTTGGCACCTGGCCATTGATGAGGCTGGCTCTGAACTCACTATCCTCCTGCCTCAGCCTCCTGAGCTGCTGGGATTACAGGTGTGTGCCACCATATTAGCTCCAATCCTTTTTATTTTTTATTTTGAGACAGGGTCTTGCTAAATTGCTTAGGGCCTCACTAAATTGCTGAGGGTGGCTTTGAACTTGTGATACTCCTGCCTCAGACTCCCAAGCCACTGGATTCTTCTATGGAAAATTAAAGGACCTGGAATAACCAAAATAATTTTTAAAAAGAACAAAGAGTTTCAGTAATCAAGCTAGAATAATCAAAACAGTGTATTAGTGTAAGCACTGATGTATAGAGCAATGTAACACAGATGTATAGAGTATGTCCAGAAATAAACCTGTACATATATGGTCAACTGGCTGCCAAGAAAGGTGTTAACTCAATAACAAAAAAATGTCATTTTTAATAAGAACAAAAAGTCTGAAAAGATATGCCACCATAGAAAATATACAGATATCAAATAAGGACATAAAAAGATATCCAACATCATTAGGGAAATGCAAATTAAAACCACTATGAGATACCACTACAAACCTACATGGTTTCCTTAAACTGCTGATACTGGCCTTGAACTTATGATCACCTTGCCTTAGCCTCTTAAGTCTCTGGGAATACAATGTGCAACACTGTACCCAGCTTAAGGGACTTTTTAAAAAACTGGCAATATCAAGAGCTGACCAGGTTGAAGAGTTACTGGAACTCTTACATTGCTAGTGGGAATACAAAATGGTGAAGCCATTTGTTAGTTTCCTATAAAGTTAAACAATCCAAAAATCACATTCTTAGCTACATAGCCAAGAAAAAAGAAGAGATATGGTCCTTGAAATTTTATATGAGAAGGCTTATTTTGGCTTTATTCATAATCACCATTCCAACTTACTGGTGATTCCTCAAGGAAGTAAGCCAAGTTTGTCCAAATGTACATCAACAGACAAATGGATATGACAGTCTAACCATTTAATAGAATATTACTCAGCAATAAAATACTTGTAAAAATTTGTATATCTATGAGCCAGGTGCAGTGGTGCATGCCTAAGGCAGAAAGGATTGCAAGTTCAAAGCCAGCCTCAGCAATTTAGCAAGGCCCTAAGCAACTCAGTGAGACCCTGTCTCTAAATAAAATCCAAAAAAGGGATGGGGATGTGGCTCAATGGTTAAGTACCCTGAGTTCAATGCCAGGTACCCCCCCCTCAAAAAATGTGATACTTACATTCATAGCATCATTATTTACAACAGCTAAAACAGGGAAGTAAGCCAAGTGTCCATCAACAGATAAATGGATAAGCAAATCGTGAAATATACATACAGTGGAATATTATCCAGCCCTAAGAAGGAAAGAAATTCTGACATATGCAACAACATGGATGAACTCTGAGGACATTACACTAAGTGAAATAAGACAGTTACAAAAAGACAAATACTGTATGATTCCACTTATATGAAGTAAACCGTTAAAACACAGAGACAGAAAAATAGTATAGTAGTTGCCAGGGGCTGGGGGAAAAGGGGAAAGGAAAATTGTTATTTAATGAGTTTAGAGAGAGTCTTCGTTTTACAAAATAAAAAAGGTTATGGAGATGGTTGGTGGTGATGGTTGCATATCATTTTTTGGTACTGGGTACTGAACTCAGAGGTGCTTAACAATTGAGCCACATCCCCAGCCCATTTTATTCTTTTTTTTTTTAGAGAGAGAGAGAGAGAGAGAGAGAGAGAGAGAGAGAATTTTAATATTTATTTTTTTAGTTTTCGGCAGACACAACATCTTTGTTTGTATGTGGTGCTGAGGATCGAACCCGGGCCGCACACATGCCAGGCGAGCGCGCTACCGCTTGAGCCACATCCCCAGCCCCCCATTTTATTCTTGACTTTGAGGCAGGGTCTCACTAAGTTGCTTAAGGCCTCACTAAGTTTAAAGCTTTAAACTTTCAATCCTCCTACCTCAGCCTCCTGAGTTGTTGGGGTTACAGGCATGTGCCTCTATGCTGGGCAATGGACTGTACATTTAAAATCAGTTAAGGGGTTAGGTGGTAGAGCAATTGCCTAGCATGCATCAAGCCCTGGGTTCAATCCCCAACACTGCAAAAATAAAAATTGAAAAGTTAAGATGGAGCAAGGTGTGGGTGGCACATATCTATAATCCCAGTGAATCAGAAGGCTAAGACAGGAGGGAAGGGTTATGGAAAATAATATTGCTACACGACAGCCCCCTGGGAAAAACGGAGGGACAGTGTGGCTCAGGAGGAGGGAGGGAATTAGCCAAACATTAAACCTCTCCCAGTACCTCCTTTCCCAGTAACAATGGAACCCAAAGGAAAAAGCAAACTTTCATCCCTTCCTGGGTTCATCCCCAGCGTCTCCACAAAAAGCAAACTTTCATCCCTTCGCAACCACAGTGGGTCCTGAAGAGAAGAGGTAGATACAGAAACGCTGGGCCCTGGACTTTTACCCTTTCCCATTGCCAATGAGTCCTAGAAGGAGAAAAGCAAATAGTGAAGCTCTAGCTAACAATGGGTCTCAGAGGAAGGAAGATAAGCAATGAATACCCAGTTCTGAGCTATTCCCAGTGACAAACTTTTTACAACTGCCTTTCTGAGTTAAAATTTTAACCTGCACAACTAGGTCCCTGACTGTTGGAACAGCACCTCTTTAGTCTTCAATGATTAATTCACCTTTACTGTAAACTATAAAACTCAACACTTCTTCTGTAACCCTGGGGCCATTCTGTACCCAGAAAATGAGCCCTCCCATACCTGACTGATTGACTTCACTGCAGAATAAAGTAGAGTTTGCTAATCCATTTGAGGTTTGCCTCCATCCCGGTTATTTGTGTTTTCATTATAGTACTGAAGCTGTGTTGGTTATTTTTGCTTACAGGGAGGATCACAAATTTGAGGTCAGCTTTGGCAATTTAGCAAGATCCTGTCTCAGAATAAAAACTAAAATGGGCTGGGGATGTAACCTAGTGGTAGAGTGCCCCTGGGTTTAATTCCCAGTATGCAAAAAAAAAGTTATAATGATAAACTTTATATGTATTAGCACAATTAAAAAAAATAAAAACTTAATCCAGGCTACTTGGGAGGCTGAAGAAAGAGGATTATAAATTTGAGGCCAGCCTCAGAAACTCAGCAAGACTATCTCAAAATAAATAATAAAAAGGGCTAGAGATGTAACTTAGTGGTAAAGCATCCCTAGGTTCAATCCCCAGTACCTCAAAAAATAAAAAATAAATTAAAACTTGACACAGAGACAGAAAAATAGTATAGTAGTTGCCAGGGGCTGGCGGAAAAGGGGAAAGGAAAATTGAATAACCATGAATAACTCCCAAACACATCATGCTAAGTCAGAGGCCAGAGAAACAGCTACATACTGTGTGATCCCATTTACATGATATTCTGAATAAGTTAAAACAACAGGGACAGAAAATCAATCATTGGTTGCCAGGGAACTGAGTAGGGCAGGGGAAGGAGACTGACTGACTATACTAGAGGACATGGACAATTCTATGCTAATGGAATATAAATTTTGATTGTGGCAAACTATATACCTAAAAAAAAAAAAAAAAAAAAAAGGTGAATTTTTCTGGGCATAGTGGTGCATACCCGTAATCCTAGTGGCTTGGGAGGCTGAGGCAGGAGGATTGTGAGTTCAAAGCTAGCCTCAACAAAAGCGAGGTGCTAATAAGCAACTCAGTGAGACCCTGTCTCTAAATAAAATACAAAATAGGGTTGGGGATGTGGCTCAGTGGTTGAGTGCCCCTGAGTTCAATCCCCAGTACCAAAAAAAAAAAGTGTGTGTGGGGGGAATTATACTACATGTAAATTATTTCTCAAAAAACGTGATTTAATGAAAAAGACAGAGCATGCTACATCAAAAACATCCACCCAAAGGCTCCTTTCATACCTTTCCTCGACTTTGATGAAGAGATGGTTGCAGAGGTTATGAACATACTTGGCATAATTCTCTGCCAGGGCCATGTCGTATGCAGTTAAGTGAATGTTTAAAACCCCATATTCAGAATCTGTCCCCAAATTAATGGGTCTCACTTCCACTTTTCCCTTCTTCTTCTTGGGCTGAACAGAAAACAAAAAGAGAAAGAAAATAAATCAAAGTATTGTACAAGAAATTACAATCATACCATTTGGATCTTTTTAAAAAATTCAATCATTCAAATAAAATTGTTCACCATTTTTCTCTCAGGTTACCCTACCTACAAGCTGAAGTTCTCTTGGGAAGGAATGGGTGGCTTCCCTTAACAGTTTGGGTAACAACATCAGGAGAGAGAAAATTACTGGCATTATTTTAACAAGAATACATGTGACTGTCTTCTGCCATTACCTTGTTTTGAGACTCTCTTCCCATCTCTAGTTCTGTTTCTCAATTTGTAAATTGATGTATTTATGTCAGATTTGTACTGGGGATTAAACGCAGAGCCTTATACATGCTAAGCATGCACTACCACTGAGCTATACCTCTAGTCTAGATTAAAAGATTCAGAATCTAGACTTCATATATGAATTAAGAGGTACATGAATTGAGCCGCAAAATATATATGCAAAATTTTACATGTACATTTTTCTGAGAAGAGAATCCTTAGCATTCATCAAAATCTTGAAGACGTCAACAGCAGGGAGTCCCAGCATTCATTCTCTTGCAGACCTCCTAGTTCTTAGATTCCACAACTGTCTATACATCCTTCTTGCTGAGAACTGAGAGGTAGAATAATTATTTTAGTTCTACCTTTATCCTTCATATAAAGTATTGCCTAAGTACATATCAACCTGTGCAGTTTGTTTTAAAAAGTTAGAATGAGGCCTGGGAAAAGATCTTTACCACACCATAGATCAGGATGAAGAATGCTTCTTAACTGAAAATAATCTAACCTAAATGTGCATCAGAAGAGACTTGTTAAATAAATTAATGCAGCTATAAAAAGAAATAAGAAACTTTTCTGTGCCTGTAGTCCTGGGGACTGAACCCAGGGCCTCAAGTACGCTAAGCAAGCATTCTACCACTAATCTACATCCCCAGCTCCTTTTTTGAAATTGTTATTTTGAGTCAGAGTTTCACTACATTGACATCCTCTTGCCTCAACATCCAGATAGCTGGGATTATAAAGATGTGCCACAACGCCTGGCAGGAATTTTTTTAAATAATAATATAGAAAGACCTTTAAAATAAATTAAAAGATGAAATCACACTGTAGAACAGTATGTTCAAAATATTGCCACACATATAGGGTGGGTGGGAGAAAACAGATGTATGTATTTGCGTGTGTGTATAATTACATATACACTTGTTTGCTTGTATATCCAAAAATTATTCTAAAAGGATGTTCAAAAATAATTATATCACTGGGTTCTTGTGAGGGGACTGGGTGGCCAAGCTATAGTGGGAAAAAGAAGCCTTTTTAACTGCTTTTCTTCCATATTTAAAAATTTGGGGGCTGGGGATGTGGCTCAAGCGGTAGCGCGCTCGCCTGGCATGCGTGCGGCCCGGGTTCGATCCTCAGCACCACATACAAAGATGTTGTGTCAGCCGAAAACTAAAAAATAAACATTAAAAAAATTCTCTCTCTCACTCTCTCCTTTAAAAAAAAAAACATGAACAGACATTAAAATAAATAAATAAATAAATAAATAAAAATTTGGGGCTTGGGATTACTTGCCTAGCATGCACAAGGCCCTGTATTTGATCCAAGGCATTGAAAAAAGAACAAAAGAAAATCTACTACGTTTTGGAAGATATTATTGCAACATAATATTTGTACCCCAAAATGCATAAATAAGTATACAGCTTAATAAATTTTCACAAAGTGAAAATATCTGTGTGATCAGTATTCTAGACAATAAACAGATTTTTTCTGGTACTCCAAAAGGTCTCCTCCTTTTCCCAAATTGGTAATCATTCTTCTATTTATATAACCATATGGTTATTTTATCTAATTTTGAATTTCATGAAAACGAAATGGTATGCTACATTCTCTTTTATGTCTGGCTTCTCTCATTATGTTTGTAAATTTTGTCATGCATTATATTAAACAATAATGGTCTTTCCTTCTCAATGATCTAGCAGTCCACTGTACAGATATACTAAAATGTATTTACCCTTTCTACTCTTGGTGGGAATGTGGGTTGTTTCTAGCATGAGGCCATTATGAACAGCATTGCTGCCAATATTCTTGTATTTATCTTTTTTTTTTTTTGGTAGTTGAACACAATAACTTTATTTTATTTATTTATTTTAATGTGGTGCTAAGGATAAAACCCAGCACCTAGCATGTGCTAGGCAAGTGCTCTATCACTGAGCCACAACCCCAGTCCTTGTATTTATCTTTTACTGAAAGTATATATGTGTTTTTCTTGGGAATATATATGGGAATTGAAATACTGACCCATAAAATGTGAATGTGTAACCGATGTGATTCTGCAATTTGTATTTGGGGTAAAAATGGGAGTTCATAACCCACTTGAGTCAAATGTATAAAAGATGATATGTCATGAGCTTTGTAATGTTTTGAACAACCAATTAAAAAAAAAAAAAGAAATACTGACCCATAAAGTATGCATATGTTCACTGTTAACAGATAGTCTCAAGACAGTTTTACAAAGTAGTTTTCAATTTAGTCCCCTACCAGCAGTGTATGAGAGTTCTAGTTGCTCTGCATTCTTGTCAAAACTTAGAAAACAGTACAGTAAGGCTTTCTGGTTGGTTTGTTTAGTTTAGTCACTTTGTTTAGTCACTTTTTTGAAATTGTTATTTTGAGGCAGAGTGTGTATATGTAGTGGTAATGCACTGAAGTTTTTTTTAAAAAAATTTTAAATGTTTATATTTTTTTAGCTGTAGTTGGACACAATATTTTTATTCTATTCATGTATTTTTATGTGATGCTGAGGATCAAACCCAGGGCCCCATGCATGCTAGGTGAAAACTCTACCACTGAGCCACAACCCCAGCCTGCATTGAGGTTTTTTTTTCTTTTTTAAATATTTATTATTTATTTATTTATTTTCGGCGGACACAACATCTTTGTTTGTATGTGGTGCTGAGGATCGAACCTAGGCCGCACGCATGCCAGGCGAGCGCGCTACTGCTTGAGCCACATCCCCAGCCCTGCATTGAGGTTTTGACAAACATTTCCTTTATGTTTACTGAGCCTGAGTACCTTCCCATGTTTATGGCCATTTGGATATTATCTTTTATTACCTGCCTACTCATATATTTGTCCATTTTTATTTTCTGGTTGCTAGGGATTGAACTGAAGGCCCTGCAAATGCTAAGCATGTGCTCTACCACTGAACTAACCACTTTGTTCATGTTAAAAATTGAGTTGTCAGGGGCTGGGGATGTGGCTCAAGCGGTAGCACGCTCGCCTGGCATGCATGCGGCCCGGGTTCGATCCTCAGCACCACATACAAACAAAGATGTTGTGTCCGCCAAAAACTAAAAAATAAATATTAAAAAAAAAATTGAGTTGTCTTTCTCTTATTGATTTATACAGGTTCTTCATATAGTCTAGGCATAATCACTTGCATGTATATGCAAATATCTTTGCTTTCTCTCTAGCTTTCCTTTTTACTATTTTGTATCTTGATAAACGTTCTTATTTTAATGTAGTCCAATTTATTCATTTTTTCTTTTATGTTTATAGTGACTTTATGTCTGGTTTAAGAAATCTTTGCTTACCTTAAGACAATGAAGATATTCTTCTATCTTATCTTCTAGCAGCTTTATTTATTTATTTATTGGGGGGTGGGTACCATGGGTTAAACTCAGGGGCACTCGACCACTGAGCCACATCCCCAGCCCTATTTTATATTTTATTTAGAGACAGGGTCTTGCCGAGTTGCTTAGCACCTCCCTGTTGCTGAGGCTGGCTTTGAACTCACAATCCTCCTGCCTCAGCCTCCCTAGCTGTTGGAATTACAGGCATGTGGCAATGCACCTGGCTCTAGTAGCTTTATTTTAACATTTACACTTAGATCTATGATTGCTTTTTTTTTTTTTTTGGTGCTCATGATTGAAACTAGGGACCTGTGCAAGCTAAGCACATCTCTACCACTGAACTACACCCTCAGCCTATAATCCATTTTTAAGTGATTTTTGTGTATAGTTTGAAACAGGAATCAAGAGTCACTTTTTGCCGGGTGAAGAGGTGCTAGTAATTCCAGTAGCTCAGGAGTCTGAGGCAGGAGGATTTCGAGTTCACAGCCAGTCTCAGCAACTCAGTAAGACCCTGTCTCTAAATAAAATGAAAAAAAGGGGTAGGGATGTGTCTCAGTGGTTAAGTGTCCCTGAGGATCAACCCCTGGTATAAAAAAAAAAAAAAAAGTAATTTTTTTTTCCTCATAATCATCCAGCCCAAATGATGGAGTACCTCTGTATTGCAGTATCACCCGTCATATACTAAGTGTCCTAAGTGTCAATAGATATGTGGATCTATTCCTGTAGTCTTTATTTTATTCCCTTGGACAATTTGTCTATCCTGAGACAATGCCATATGTTTTTAAAAAATATTTGTAGTTGGACACTATGCCTTTATTTTATTTTTATTTATTTTTATGTGGTGCTGAGGATCAAACCCAGGGCTTTGCACGTTCTAGACAAGCGCTCTACCACTGAGCCACAACCCCAGCCCCTGAGACAATGCCATATTGTCCTAATAATTGGAGATTTATTTAGTCTTACTATTGACAGAAATACTTTTTTAAAGAGAAAATGGGCACTGGGGATGTAGCTGAGTGATAAAGTGCATGCTCAGACCTTGGTTTCAATCCCCAACACCTAACAAAACAAACAACAACAAAAAAAAAAGTGGGGGAAAGAAAAAAAAATCTGTCTCTACTTATGTCTTAAGCCACCTCTATCTAGGAGCCAACAGCCTACAGGCTGCCAGAGCATCTGGAATGGTCTCCAGGTCAGCCGAAGACAGCAGGAACCCAGTTTGCGCTAGCAGGGGGAAGATACACAAATATTCCATTCACAAGGCTAGTAATACTGACAACAGACCTGATCTCGAAGGGATGTTCTGAGAATTGAACAAAATACTATATGTAAATCTGTAACACATATTTAAACACTCAATAAACATTAATTTACACATGGTTTGAGCCCCAATGCTGGGGAGAGAGGGAGATGGGGTGGGGGGAGAGATTTTTGTCCTGGTTCTTCATTTTGTGTGGACAGAATATAAAGCCAGGAGAGACTGAGAATGTCTTCCAGAGTCACACAGGCAGACAGCATAGAGCCCAGACCCATCCACTAAAGTTGTTTTTTTGTTTGTTTGTTTGTTTTGCAGAGGTGGTGGGAAGGGGGTAGACAGGGGTGTTTTATTATTCAGCTACAACCCCACCCCACCTTAAAAAAAATTTTTTTATAGTTGTAGATGGACAGCATGCCTTTATTTGTTTAGTTTTGTATGCGGTGCTAAGGATAGAACCCAATGCTTCACGCATGCTAGGCAAGCTCTCTGCCACTGAGCTATAACCCCAGTCCATCCCAAACTCTTTTTATTTTGAGACAAGGTCTCACTAAGTCACGGAGGTTGTTCCGGAACTTGCAGTCCTCCTGCCTCACCCTCCCAAGTTTCTGGGAATACAGGCATGTGCCACCACACCCAGCTGTATTAGTAAAGTTTTTAACAATGGTGACCAGACCAGGGTGCTAGACCTTGCTATGAGTGAGAAGCCAATTTCTGGAGAGATCAGTCATCAAGGTGCAGGGCCTTGTTCTCTCTTGTTCATAGCCCACCACGCCCATGGCCAAATACAACAGGACTTCTCACTGTGACAGCACTGCAGTTGAGTTGTGAAGAATTCTAAAGTCTGAATGCAATGGGGAGAGGCTAAAATTTTCCAACAGAGAAGAGAGGAACTTCCCTGAAGTCCTAGAAGGCTTTTCTAATTAAGGAAAATCCCAGGGCTCTTCAAAGGTGTTGTTTTGGGTGAACAGAGAAAGAAAGCTGATTCCAGTGTCCCTCTGGGCATCTCACTTGCTTTTCCATGATGGCCTAGATTTGTCTGGACTGATCCACATCATCAGGAGCTCATTGTTATATTATTATTGCTCAGTTCTAAGCCAGGGCACAGCATAGCCAGCAAGAGCTTAACTGCATATAACATCAAGATTCTAGTTTCTGTAATTTTACCTGCACAAGTTTTCTCACATTCGTCCCCTCCTTTGTTCCTACTGAGTTCACACCTTCATGAATGCCACAGGGAGTTATTAAAGATATTTTTGCAAGGGATGTACATGAAACAGGGCTGTGTTTTGGGAAGCCCACACTGACTGCATATAGAAGACAGCCAGGCAGAAAAGAAGGAAGGCTAGGAGAAAGGTGGTAGGAAAGATGGGCTACTGTCCACCATCAAACCTTCGCATTCCTATGACTGGCCTGGATTTATTATGGGATGGCCTATGGTAGCCATTCTTAAGACCCTGCAGTATTATACTATGGACCTCTAAATGGACTCTGGGATAAATTATCACTTTTATACAGAAATGTTCACATTATTTTACACACACATACACACACACACGTTACAATATATAAGTATATATATATGTACATATATAAGGTTACAATAGTAAGGAAATGGCAAAGGTAACCCCTTTATGTCCAGTCAGGGCTGGAAAGTGGGTCTGTAAACCCAACCCCAGACTCTGTCTGATTTCAAAGTGAAAGATGAGAGTATGTCTATTACTATTTTGTCCCTCTCTCTCTCTCTTTGTGATACTAAGGATTTAACCCAAGTCCTCTTGCATGCTAGGCAAGTACTCCAAGTATTCTACCACTGAGCCACATTCCTAGCCACAGATGGCACTCTTTAGGGTGAGAAAATTGGAAAGGAATTGCATCATCCTAATCCTCAGACCAAAAGCCTGATATGCCCTGTAGCATACTCAGTTTCCAAAAGTTTTGGTGATAAAAATTATAAAATTTACAATTTGGGACTTGAATGATTTGCTGATGGCACTCTGAACAGTTCATAATGAACTTTGAGCATGTTTATGACTCAATGACACACACACATATATACAGAAGGCTTGGCTCTGATTGGGGTGGCAAAGTGGCATAACTTGTGGCTGCATCAAGAGTACCAGACTCAGATGAAAGCCAAAGAAAATCTGGACTCAAATCTTAATTATCTGCTTAGTCACTCCATGACACTGAGTGGCCACCTTAGACCTCAGTTTCTCCATCTGTTACAGCAAAGGTTAATGTGAAGCTAAATATAGTGAATTCATATGAAATAGAAATAGCATAAACCATTAGATGGATTCTGAGCAAATACTAGTTTTGGAAATCACTAGTCATTTGGGCAAGTCATTTCATCTTGCTGCATCTTAGATTCCTCAAACAGGGACTTTAACAACCATAGAATATTCTGAGGATTAAATTAAACATATTGGGCTGGGATTGTGGCTCAGAGGCACAGCACTTGCCTCACACATATGAGGCACTAGGTTTGATCCTCAGCATCACATTAAAAAATAAATAAGTTAAATAAAAGGTACTGCATCCATCTACAACTAAAAAATCATATTAAAAAATTAAACATATCAATTATAATAGTGTAAAATGAAATGATGTTTTTAAAGCCTGGCACATAGTAGTTACAGCACCTGGTATATAATACTCAATAACTGAAATTTTAAAAATAGTAATATACACAGTTGGGCATGGTGGCTCATGCCTATAATCCCAGTGGCTCAGGAGGCTAAGGCAGGAGGATCACCAGTTCAAAGCCAGCCTTTGCAATTTAGTAAGACCCTAAGCAATTTAGGGAGACCGTGTCTCAAGATATAAAATAAAAATGGTGTAGAGATGTGGCTCAGTGGTTAAGTGCCCTTGGATTCAATCCCTGGTACCAAAAAAAGAAAAAGGAAAGAAAGAAAGAATCACAAATAGTAAAACTAAACCATGTTCTTTTTAGTTTGATAATCTGGCCTAGGGACAAGATTGGACTCTTAAAGAAATATCTCAATCTGGATAATTCCAAATTAAATAATGAGAGAACTAAGAGACAACTCCCCTTACTTTCTAGTTCCAATATTACCCATCCTGTGCATATATGATCTTCAAGTCTTTGCAAAGGCTGCATATCCCCTTTGCTAATAGACTCTCCTCACCCCTTACCTCTGGTTCTTTAATTAGGTGCTTATATCTTCCAATCCCATGAGTGGGCTTTGTCTTATAGTGCCGGCTGGTAGTCAGTAGAATGCCACCTAAAAGAGAAAAAATAAAACAAGCCTATTTCTAAGCTCTTCCAAGGACTGACAGATCATATGATAGGAGACAAATTATCCACTGAAGGACTGAAAATATTTGGGGCCAGAGAGCAATTTGTTTGTTTAAATAACCATAGGTATTTCTTGATTCTAGACAAATTCTATTTGCCCTCCTTTTCTCCCCTTTTAGCCCATAGAATATATCCAATTCCCACCACCCATCTTTCTTTTGAGAAATTCTCTCCTGCAAAACTCATTGGGGATAGGAGAACAAAATACATTTTCATAGGGCTCTCATCTCTTCTTGTTCCTTAATAGGCAATAACATTTTTTGTTGGGACTTTATAGATACAGAGGCAAGTAGCAAAAATGTTCAGCAAAGAAGAGAATCACCAAGTTCTATAAAATTTATAGATTTTATAGAACTGCTGGGATGTAGTTCAGTGGTAGAGCACCTGCATAACATGCACAAGTTCCTGGGTTCTATCCCCAGCATCACAAACAGAAATCATCCAATTTGAATTATTTGTGTTAATATAAAACAATATCCAAAATATATTGTTAAGTGAACAACAATAACAAAAGACTTAGGTACAGAATAGTGTACATGCATGCTACTACTAGGTTAAAAAAGGAGGATCCCTAAACCGGGAGAGGTGGTACATGTCTGTAATCTCAGCAATTTGGGAAGCTGAGGCCAGCCTAAGCAACCTGGCAAGACCATCTCAAAATAAAAAAGACCAGTGGTAAAGCACCCCTGGGCTCAATCCTCAGTACCAGAGAGAGAGAAAGAGAGAGAGAATATCCCTATATACATATTTATTGTGGTAGAGAGGTGCCACCAAAATTTTCCTTTAAGGAAGTACTTGCTGATCACATCTTGCTTCTTGCTTTCATATAAACATATTACATATACAAACATTCCCTTTTAATCTTATTATCCTCATTTACAAATAAAGAAGCAATGGTAGCTCAAAAAAAAAAAAAAAAAAAAAAAGACAAAATGACCAGCAAATGATCCAGGAAGAAAGAGGCAGAATTGCCATTTAAATCTAGGTTTATCTGACTGCACAGCCAGTGTTCATAACCATTAGATTAAAACAACTGAATTTCCAGAATACAAAATCTGGCTAGATCTGACCTTTCTTGGCTCTGGTCTCCATTCCTTATCTCTCCCCATTCACTGGAACTAGCCCTGCACAGCTCTGCTTGTCTGCCTGTCTTTTCTGCTGTCTCTACTCTCTGGAGAAGTCCTCGTCCTAGGTTCCTGCTTCTTTTCCTTCTGGCTCTTGTAATCCTGTCTTCATCTCCTTAGGGTCATCACTCTGTCAGGTGGTAACACAAAATTATATTGAGAAGTCTGACATCAAGTGAAAAGGTTTCTTAGGTACCTGTTTTTTGTTTCTATTGTTGTTATTTGGTACCAGGGATTGAATCCAGGGGCATTTAATCACTGAGCTACATCCCCAGTTCTTTTTATTTTTTATTTTGAGATATGGTTTCACTAAATTGCTGAGGCTAGCCTGGAACTCACGATCCTCCTACTGCAACCTCCTGAGTCACTGGGATTACAGGTATGCACCACTATGCCCAGCTAGGCTGCTGTTTCCTAAAATGGGCTTCCAAGGAGGTCTGTTCTGTGCCAGGTCAATCAGAGATAATCCTGGTTTCAAGGCTTTCCTGAATTTACAATCTGCATTCTTTTATCAAGATATCCCTTGGTTCCTTTCCATGATTATGGACTAGTCCATATTTACAATTACATGCCAACAATTGTGTAAACACTGGGACGTTACAAAGGTAAATCAAATATGCTACTTTTTTTGGAAACATTCAAGGTCTCCTCAGGAAGGATGAGGATTTGTATACCTTATGGTATACAAATTATTTTTTAAATATTTATTTTTTAGTTATAGTTGGACACAAAACCTTTATTTTATTTATTTATATGTGGTGCTGAGGATTGAACCCAGGGCCTCGAACGTGCTAGGCAAGCGCTCTACCGTTGAGCCACAATACCAGCCCTACAAATTACTTTAATAGAGATGTGGGCAATGTTGTAGGTACACAAAGGAAGGGACAATTAACTTTGCTTTTGGGGTAGGGGTGTAGGGTGCAGGGGAATAGGTTCAGAAGACAAAATAGCTGTGTTCTTAAAAGAGGAACAAGAGTTTACCATGCAAGAAGAAGGAGATCTTTCTTTCCTTGCTAAGCTGGTGAGCTGGCTTCAAACTTGGGCCAGCTTCCTGAGTAGCTGGGATTACAGGCATGTACCACCACACCAACCTGAGGGAGGTGTTTTCAGCTAGAAGTTCCCAAAGAGTAATGAACATAAATGAGGTATGTCCTTGGCTGCTGCCTCAATTGTATCTCTCTGAACATAAGACCTTTGAGGCTTTGAGCTCTAGATCCTTCAACCTGGGGCCCACCCAAGAGGCTGATATCAAAATTTCCTTGATGGGGACATGATGATCCTCAGACCAGAACCTTGAAAATGAGTCCTATCTAACACGATTTTACTATCTCAAAATATGACGTCCTAAAAAGCAATGAACTCTCTAAAGTATGTTCGCTCACTCAATGAATACTTATTATCATGCATCCAGGTAGCCAGTGACAATTGTACAACCAGAGCTATGTAAATGATACATGAGAATTGTGAAACTATGCAGTATACAACTAACTTACTATGTGTGGAGATCTGACTGGTACCAAGCACTACCCCAGAAGCCAGAGTTGAAACAATGAACAAAGTCCATGCAATACAGAACCTATCACCTAGGGAGACGAAGAGTACATCAATATCGGGTGATAAGGGCTATATATGATAGGGCCTGCACATGCGAGGAGCACTTTAGCTGACGAGGGATCAGGAAAGGCTTCTTGGAGCATATGGTTTTTAAGTAAAACTTGAAGGACAGGAAGGATTTAGCAAAGAGAAATCCAGGAGAAGAACCAGAAAGAATTTCAAAGCAGAGCATGAGGAACAGGATGTTAAAAGATGAACTTAGAGAAATAACCAAGGCTTAGGAAGAGTTTAATTATTGAATACTTATGATATGTGGATACAACAGTGAACAATGCCAACAAAACTCTGTTTTTAGAGCTTACAGCCTAGTGGAATCACTAGTGGAATAGTCACAAAATAAATATAAAATACAAATTGTCATAAGTGATAAATAAAGAAATAATAGACAGCTATGACAACATAATAAGCATATCTACTTTAGAATGGAATATCAGCAAAGGTTTCTGAAAAAATGACATTTGAAATGAGACCAGAATTCAGAAGAAAATGGTTAACAGTGATTATCCTCAGGTGGAGAAAGTAAGTGGCTAGAAGAAAAAGGATACTAACTTTAAGTGCCCCTGGGTTCAATCCCCAGTACAAAAGGAAAAAAGAATTCAGAGTTGCTAGTCACCCTCTTTAAGTACATAAAAATTCAATCATCCACCAGTGATTTCAGAAAACAGAAGGAAAACTGATCTTTGAGATGATGATACATCTGAAGTTGAAAGGGCCGCAAATGCTTGACTCAGTCTCATCTGCAGGAATTCCTTGGCAAGGAGACATTTTCAAATTCAGTTTGGGCAATTCCTATAATTAGAGCAGCTGGTTAATTAAAAAGCTGGTTCAAACCACTGTTAAATTAACCATTTTCCCCCTTAAATGAAAAGTTTGTTTCAAATTACCAGTGGTTAAACTGTTTAATTATCCAGTTGTTTTAATTGTAAAATGTGTAAGTTTGAAAGCCTCTGATTTCCTGTAAATTCAACTGGATTCTTTCCCCTTGCTTGAGTCATTAAGCTGGGTTTCCTTCAGTCACTTTAACATTGCAACCTCATGAGAAAAAAGAGCACTCTTCACTGACAAAGACACAAAACCTCATATCTCAAAAAGAGGCTTTGAAAAACTTTCAGTTACCACAATTACAAGATACTGATTTCTCCCACTTAGCTTCTTTTCCCTGTATATATGCCAGAGAGAACTGTCCTTCAATATCCTTGTTTTCTAAACTAAGAATTAAACCTGTCAATCTAGAATGGGAATAGACAACTTTGTTTAATTATTTCCCTTTCGAAAAAGGAACAAACAATTTTAGATTTTAGCAGGGCTATGCAGGTAGGGAAAGAGGGAAAAAACTGGGATAATCCCAGCCAAAACTCTAATTACAGGATATTGTCTCTATCCATTAGACTATAAGTCCCTCAAGAGCAGAGAGAATGCAAGAACCTGGCAAATGATGTATGCTGTTAGTATACATTAAAATAAATAAATAAATAAATAAAAATTAAAAAAACACCATGAATGGTTCTTTTTACTTGTATTGAGCACATATCTTTATTTTATTTATTTGTTTGTTTGTTTGTTTATGTGTTGTTGAGAATCGAACCCAGCGTTTCACACATGCTAGGCAAGCACTCTACCACTGAGCCACAACCTCAGCCCCCATAAACGGTTCTTGAGTTAGTTTAAGAAGATAATCTGCAATGATTTGCCCTTGGCAAATTTCTCCCTGCAGCTGCCCACTTTTTTCCTTCAAAAATTATTCATACTCCTTTTAGTTCTAATGACTTGGATTTGAATATACCATGTCTCTCTGACTCTACCTTTTTGCTCACACTGTGATAAGAGCACTCTAAGTACTACTCATTTTTAGCCTCTTCAGACCTTTTTTAATATATTTACTTCTACCTGTCTACTGTGCTTACATTAATAAGAAAAATATGGTTATCAGTACCAGGCCTATTTATGGCTTAGATATGAGGTAACTCCCAAAAGCTCCTGTGTTCATGCAATAATGTTCATAGGTAAAATGACTGGATTGTGAGCTGTAATCTAATCAGTTCATACTAGTTTGAATGGACTGACTGGCTGGTAACTGTAGGCAGGTGGTGGGTGGCTAGAGGAGGCTGCTGGAACCCAGGAATTCATCTGCCTTCGGCCCCTACCACCCTCCTCTTTCTGCTTCCTGGATGCCATGAAGTGAGCAGTTTTCTTCTGCCATGTCTTTTGGCCCTGACCTGCTGCCTCTCCTTAGGCCTAGAGCTATGAATTCAGTCATCTATGGATGACACCTCTGAAACCATGAACCCCAAAATAAACTTTCTCTCCTCTAAGTTGTTCTTGTCAAGTATTTGGTCACAGGGGCGCAAATCTAACACATGGCCAATCCATGTGCAAACCTAACTATCCACATGGCCCATAAACAGAGGCAGCAGGAATGGTACCCATGGCCCATATATACACAGAGTAGACAAATAAATGTAAAATTAGGGTACTGCTCTCTACTCTTCTTTTCTGAATATCTTATAATTCAATTTGAAAATTTCCGGTGTTAAAGATATCCTAAAGAACATAGGGGCTGGGGATGTTGGCTCAAGCGAGTAGCACGCTCGCCTGGCATGCGCGGGGCACTGGGTTTGATCCTCAGCACCACATAAAAATAAAACAAAGATGTTGTATCCACCGAAAACTAAAAAATAAATATTAAAAAAATTCTCTCTCTCTCTAAAAAAAAAGAACATATGAAGGGGCTAGGAATG